>NW_028270181.1:43818657-44118657 GCF_037043375.1 Chiloscyllium plagiosum
GAAGTGAAATTGATGTGAATGACAATGATGACTGGGAGGCATGAGGCAGGAAGTGAGTCTGGATCTGGTGGTGCAAGGCTCAGTGTCGCTGCTAATGGGTCAGCCTTTACTGCAAACTGTTTACAATGGCTCACACACCATTCCTGGTCAATTCATGGCAATGACACTGTTCCTCTTCGTGTGAGGTTCCCTCTGTGTGTATTAAAGCCGTCAATACGTCCCAAGAGAATGAACAACGTCCCCTTTGTCCTGTCAGTTTAAACAGATACAAATATCTGTTTGAAGCCAATGCAAGAGAAGATTGCCCTTTTATGTGCCTTTGCATTGGAGAATGTTCAATCGTGAAATGTCTGGTTTTGCAAAAGCGGGGTTTGATTGCAAATCACACTGAGTAATATTGATACAGAAATGTATTTCCCAGTTACTGTGGTCATGTGGTTCAGGAACTGCACATATGGACGTCGCTTAGTTATTTAAACCCCCTCCTTGGTAAGCAGCTGACCATAGGGTCCAATCGCAGCTGCGCCGCTTGTTGTATTGAAGGCGCGTAGGTTCACCTTTTATTAAGTGTCGTGTTGCTGATGAAGTGACTCAGCTTCCTGTCTGAGTTCGAGCCTGTTATGGTTTGGCAAACCCTCTCCTTTTTCCTGGTTTAGTTCCAGCAGTGCATGTTGTCCTTCCTAACCAATAGGCCAACCTGGAGTTTCTTGTCGCTGTTCCAAAAGCACTCCTTCTTCTCCTCCACTTTTATTCTCCCTCCTTCATTCCAAGTTTGGTGGGAATAACGAGGTGAGGCAGGAGGCACTGCAGGAAGGCCGTGGGATGTTGTGGTTATGGCACAGAAACCACGAGTGAGTCACCCTCATTCTCTGCTGTGGCCATTCATTCATTTTACAGCATCAGTAATGCTTCCATGGTGTCGTTTATTTCTATTGGATTAGGAATGCAACTTTAATTTCGAAAGGGTTACATTATTTTGAGGAAGAAATGGCTCCTTTTATCACATCCAAGTGGCTGGCGTATTATCCGTAGAATGCGAGCCAGGTTTTACAGACTCCTGCCAGGTTCCAGAAAACCTCTCAGCAGCTCCATTCTCAAACTATCCCTGAACGTCAGGCTTTTCATAGAGTAGGAATGGGAAATGAGGGATATTGGCAAATAAAGGGTCAAAGGACATGAGAAAGGGTGAGGTAGATACACAGAGATAAAGACAGAAAATTAGAGACCCATCTTGAGGTAGACACTGAAAGAACCATTTCTCGGGTCGACATGGCTGCTAACTGGCAAAATCAAATAGATTTTGATAACTATCCTCATTCGACAGATAAAACTGACCATTATCCCGGCATTGTGGTCTAGAAATGAAGAACTAATCTGGTTGTGTCGTTGTGAATCATTGTCTCTGTTTCTCCCCACAGATGTTGCCAGGACTATTCAGTTTGCACGTCAATTCTTGGTTCAGATTTCCAACATCTGCATTCTCTTGGTTTTCTGTTCAACTTTAAAACGGTTGGCACAAAACCGATGTTCTGCCAGCTTTGGAAAAGTGGTCAGAAATATTCTTCCCACGATGTGTGTGCAGAACAAAGCACGCATTCCTTGACCGGGAATAGAACCCGTGTCACGGCGGCGAGAGCGCCAAATGCTGGCTACTAGACTACAAGGGAAGGCAGAGGGCGCCCTTGTATTTATTCAGAATGAAAACACTTTTGCCTTTACATTTCTGATCAGTCTTGCTGCAGATTAGGTCCTCCTTGCCTTCGAGCTTTCACAGAGTGGGAAGAGACCGTTCGGCAAATCGTGCATTGCAGTTCATCAGGCATCCATGTATTCCAGTCCCAGTGTCTAGTTTTGGCTCAAATTGTTGTGTACTAATGTTTCCAGAGCAAATATCAATACGATTCTCACTGTGAATATAAACGACACGACAATGGGACTGAGGTCTGACATGGTCACACTGTGTTGTAACCACCTTGAGGAACTGAACCTCATTGTCACCCACAGAGGGAGACACACAGAAACATATCCCGAGAGAAACAGATGTCTCAGGATCATACCAGCTCCTTGTGCTTCACTTCCGCTCTCTGCCCCACACAACAGCTTCTCTGACAAAGGCAGCTTTAGGTTGAACACTCGCCAGTTTGACAGGCAATGAGAGATGTTGAGCTGAGCTGGAATTTAAAATGGACAATAGACCTAAATGTAAGTTTTAAATTCGAAACCACACTGATCCATAGCATTCAGATCCTCAGAACCTGACAAAACAGGACCAGCCATACACCTGTCTGACATTGAGCTGTAATGGACCCAAAAGCAACATTCACTTTGAATACACACTGATCCAATCCCTGAAGCTCGAAAGAACCTAAGAAAATAGCAACTGACAACATGCAATTGGCTGGACTAACACGTTGCACTCGAGACATGTAGGATGTAAACCTACAGTCGTCTGATTCAAAGTCAGATGTTTTATCTATTGCTTCACTGGCAGGATGCACACGCACACGCTGGGCACCTTTCCATATGTGATGTAAACATGGAGATCTGGGAAACAACATTCATAAGGTGATCAGCCAGCAAAGATAATCCACTTTGTGTAACAGGGCCTTTCAATGGCAAAGCAAATACATTGGTCCTCAGGTGCCTGCTTCTGTGTCTTTTTTCCCTTCTCCTATGGTTTGTATGTGAAAGAAGAAGAAAGGGTGTCATCTCCCTTTTTATTTGTTGATATTACTGAATCACAACCGGTAGGATTCCAGGCTGTGAGGGGAAGGCCAAATGAATTTCAAGCCCATTGCCTTAAACACGCATCGACCACTACAGAACCACACTTTCCAGGTGTCTCTCATTGTGGAGCTGAGGAAGAGTGAATCATTATCGGGTTTCTTTGAATCCAATCACTTCACAGTTTGCAAAAGCGTTAGATTTTGATGCATGGTGGGTCTGGTTGTATCATCCTGATAGATGGAATGGACATTCATTTAACACCAAGAACAGGAATTGCAAGAGAAATTCAGCAGATCTTACAGCATCTATGGAGAGAAAATCAGAGACAACATTTCAAAACTTCATCAGAACTCGGTAATCTCCCACAGGTACTGCCAAACCCGTTAGATTCGATAGCAGGTTCTGTTTTTGCTTCAGATTCCAAGAATCCTCAGTTCGTTACATGAACCATTAAAGCAATGCAGAAACTTCTTTGTGGGAACCGTGGGCATGGGCACTTTGATGAGCAGGAGGAAGTGTTGCTACTGACCAGAGGCAGTGAACAGAGGACTGGGATGAAAGGAATCCAATGAAAAGCAGCACTTCTGCGCAGTACATTCAAAGAATACTGCAGAAGCTCGATGGGTCGAGCAGAATCTGTGAAAAGAGAAACAGAAATAACGATTTGAGTGTGGTATATATTTGTGAGTAAGAACTCGAACAGCCCATGTGTAATCAAATGATTGGCCTTGCGAGAATATACCCTGCAGGAAGTCGTTCAAGATGTAGTCGGCAGGATTCGAGCCTGCATGGGGAAACATCAATGGATTTTTAATCCATCGCCTTTATCACTCGGCTACGAATAGCCTTGCATACGCCTGGCTTAATATTTCTTATAGAATGGAGAGTTGTAACCTGAAACACCAGTATTTGGTTTGTCCTGTCCGCAGCATGACCCAGTATTCGCTGTCACCCTCTCTTGGTTCAGAACGGAGGAGGATGCTGGGAGGTCAATTTGAATTACACACACATTGGTGAGATATAAAATAGATTGGAAAGATCCATTTTCATGTGCTGAGAGATTCATAAACACAGCAGTGGATCGAGATAGAAACATGTCCTTGTACTTGCCTAGCGCTTTCACCGCCAGCTGAATTACGGTCAATGAAGTGCTTTTGAAAATATTCACCATTGCCAAACCAAAGTGCAAATCTGGTCGCTTTATTTAATCAGAGGTCAAATTAGGAAAATGTTTCAAATACACACAGCTGGCACTGGACAGTGCAGACCTATTCTCAGGGGGTTATTCTGCTCTGATTTACGCCTGAGACAAAGTGGGAACAGGGGGTTTTCTAACAGCGGAAGGGGTCACACCTTTCAGACTCTGATGAGAAGGATATTCTTTCTTTCAGAGGGTAGCAAATCTATGGAATTCTATAGGTCAGAGGGCGGTGAAGGCTAGCTATATTCAAGACTGAGATAGACAAACATTGAGTTAATTCACAACCAAGGGCCACGGAGATCAGGCTGAAAGGGATGGGGGGGGGGGGTGAAGATGAAACAAATCAGCCGTGGGCTCATTGAAACCTGCCGCCCACGTGACCGGCTACATTGCTTCCACCTGCTCTCATATCTTTGCTGTTATTTGGAAGATGCGAGACCCCATTGTCAAAGAAGAAAAGCAGAAAGTTAGGGAGAGATGGTTGCAGTCAAACTGTGTCAAAATTATTTATTGGAAGGAATACCATATTTGGCAATTTGCCAGATTCCTGTACTAACATGTCCAGCAGATCTGATCAAGGGAGCGATTGAGCTGAGTGTTCTTGGACAAGAAACAAACAAAGATTAGTGACATTTTTTTCTGACAAAATACATGGCCTTTCCAGATGCTCACAATGAAAGAGATGGTTTCCAAGAAAAGACAGAGACTAAGTCGCCTGTAAACTAACCGATGACCAAGATATGGCTCGCGTTGTTCTATGGGACATATGTGATTTATTGATTATTGTTCTCCAAACTTCCTTTACACTGGAACCGGGAGTGGGAGCGGGGAAATTAAACCCACCCATGATTATTGCCATCTTTTATCACTCACACACTATTTATTTCTTGTATGTTTTATCTCCCATTGTGGTTCCTGCGAATGGGCTTGTAAACTGCATCTGCTGGCGAGTTCTTTCCTCACTGTTCCTCATCTGTATCCAAACACGTTCTGCTCCTTATCTCCTGAATGAAGGTAATCTCTAACCATTGAAAAAGTGTCACCAAAACCTCGGCATTTCACACGCCTCTGTATCTCATCTCCCAATATTAATTGATATTTTACTGTGTTGCAGTTATGCATAATACAAGAAAAACGAAATAGAGACTGGTGGACCTGGGTTTCCAACGCACGTTATTGCAGCTAAACCGCAGGTTACTGCCCACAACACGATCACGGAAACACGCACCGAATCATCAGGCAACACAGAATAAGCTCAGCACGAGAGGACATGTCAGGAACAGCATCAGAAACACAACAGAAATATGTCTCTGCGCTACTATGTTGGATGTGTTTCTCAATGAGCAATCGAGAGTTACATGTGTTCCATCAGGAGCAATTTATTTTAATAAAGGGGACCATGCTTTTCAAATTGCCTGGTGGCATATGCTCGTTGCGAATTTTGTGTGCCAGACATCTGGGAATGAAGTCGTGGGGATATCCATTCTTGGCAAAGAAATTGTGTGGCAGTCCCGGATTGTCCCGACCAGCTGTCCCGAGTAGCAATCCGTACAGACGGCAAGGTTTGGGAGAACAGCTCAATAGTAATAGGACAGGGCAAACAGAAGGCAGCCAGAGAATTTCTAGAAGCAGGGCACTCATCCGCGGATCCCATCAATAAGCAGATTCATCCGGACCCAGTCTGCAACCCCAAACACCGAAAGGAGCGGGAATGAAACCAAATCAATTCCAACTGCCACAGGACAGCAGCTCTTCACAACAGGCTCTGCAGCCCTGAGCATGTCACCCAGAAATGTGAGGAAAATGCTGCAAACCATCTTCCCAGCTCCGCCAAACATTCCAACAACAACTCCAGGAGGCACACGAGATCAACACCTTTCTGCTCCAAAACGCTCCGGGTTTCTGCAGCAGAGTATTGTACCCTGAACCCCCGGGAGCAAGGTGAGGATACCAACCCGTACACGGCCAGGAACGGCAGTGAGAGCGAGGGCAACAGCTGCCATTGTCGGATGGACAGCCACAAACACTCCCTTTGAAAAGTACTTTGTCCATATGAAAGTCAGTGCAGCAGTATAACCCGGGGCTCAAACAGCCTGCGCTGGGGATTCATATTCCAGACAATTTACGGTTGGTCACCGTTTTCCCTGAAAGTGAGTGGAGATTGATATTTCATTGCTGGTGTGAAACCAGGTCCTACACTGAATCTGCTCGCCGGTTTTTGTTGCTGTGGTGAAACGGTGGGCAATCACGGTGTGAAACGTTGTTCTAGCTCTCTGGTTTCCTTCATTCCTGTCCTGGTCAGGGAGGCTGGGGATTGGTCCTCTCCATCAGAGGGAGGTACCAGCGCATTGTTGACCCAATTTAATCAAGAATGTCATTGGTCATCTTCACTTCCCATGGTTCATTGCTGTTCTGTTTTGTTGTATGTTACTTGAGCACTTTCTGGGACTTGACAATGCATTAAAGCTGCAGTATGTTTGGAAGCACGGTTTGGAATTGTCTCGCTGCCATTTGTGTGAGCAGTACATGACATAGACGACTCGCACTACCTCAAAGTCAGCATGCCAGTGTGTCTGGCAATGGTTCCGCCTTTTCTGGTTTGCTTCTGTTCCACGCTAAGAGCTGTCAGCTTTTGGGATTCGCTGGAGTGCTGAGGGGGTAACACAATTTGTGTGGTATTTTTCTTCAGGCCAAACTCCACCCTCCAGGAAAAATAGCCAAACGCGCTGAGTAACAAACAGCACGCGTTTTTTTTTAGCAAATGGTCTATTCAAGCTGGTGTCAGCTTCTGGAGCGTCTCAGAGTTGCCAAGCACGGAAACCAGACCCTACTATCTAACTTGCCACTGCTAAACAGGCAACCGAAATTAATCTAACCAATATGTGCCAAAATTTGTCCCTGATCTCTCCGAACCCTTGCCGGCCAATATACCCATTGAGATGCCTTTGAAATGTTGTGAGCGCACCAGACTCTGCCACTAAATATGACAATTCATTCTGTACACACGGAAATGTCTGTGTACAAAACAAGTGTCCCTCACATCCCCTTTAAATGTTACTGTTCTCACATTAAACCAATATTATCTCACTTTGAACTCATGTGCCTTGTGAAAAATTACTCCCTGACTCTTTTCTCTGTCCGCCTGCCTCATGACTTTATAAAATTTTGTAAGGCCTTTCCTCAGCCCTGAAGCTCCAGGGAAAACTGTCGAAGCCTATTCAGCTTCGTGCTATTGTCCAAACAGTGCAAACCTTGCAAACCCTTTGAAATAATTTCTAAATTGCACCACGTTCTTTCCTGAATGCGCGATATGTTAGGGCCTGAAGTGAAGCGACGCTGAAACACTAATAATGACAATTTTGATGATGTGGTTTTGTTGGGTACTGTGGTCGAGTGGTCTAAGGCGCTGGATTTTTAAGCTCCAGTCTCTATTAAGTCGTGGGTTTGAACCCCAAAGCTACCAAGACGGCGGCGGGTCTACTGCAGGCAGTTGAACATAGCCGAACCTGTGCAGGTCCTATTCGTTTTCGTTGTTGTGTTTGCAGCTGCTCAGGCCTCTGATCCAGACTGACTCTAAAAACAGTGTGAGCCCTTGCTGTCGGACCCTCCTCATCCACTCTGCTTTCGGACATATGCGTGGCCAGTTTTGGTGCCAGTTTCTGTGTCTCAAATGGTCAGCACATTTGGCTGAAAGTTTGGTGGTTCGAGCCCGCCTCTAATTTCAGTTACATCACACTGTAAATTTTTGCTATAAATTCTGTGTTCCGATCGAGCCCTCCACTATCACCAGATGAAGGAGCGTCGCTCCGAAAGCTAGTGTGCTTCCAATTAAACCTGTTGGACTATAACCCGGTGTTGTGTGATTTTTAACTTTGGAAAACTGTCACCTTTCAAGCGGGAACAACAATATTTCTGCTCAGCTCTGAACTAGGCCACTTTCTGCACAAACTGATGCTTCTACTCTCCAGAAAGTATCAGGGCCCGCCGGCTGCATTCTTCAAAATAGTGATGATCTGCGCTGGAAACATCCACGTATCTTCCAAACGAGGAAGAATGTGTATCGAATAAAATCGTACACGGCAATTAATTGGACTTACACTCCCTTTCACGACAGCGGCAGGAATGGGCAGGGCCATACAGAGTAAGGTTTACTGCCCAGGTCAGAAAGCAATTCCCTCCATCTATGTTCACACACAAGCCGATCGGTCTTACTGCCGGATATTTGAAGCACCGATCCTTCCCATGGGAGGTGAAGGTGATAACTGCTCCCCCGCAGAAACACAGTGGGGCCAGAGACCTGATCGAGCTGTCCCCCAGCGGCTATTGTGTTGTTCAGAACAGATTGGGTGTTCCGTGCGGGACCGAAACTCAGCTCGGTCACCCAGAGGCACAGTGTAACAGCCGCCAGCAGATGTGGAGGGGTTTGGGGCGGATGCAGGCCCACTCTGGGAAAAAAGACTGGGTCCTAAATTCAGGGGGAGTAAGTGTTATAGGGAGAAGACGGGAGAATGGGATTGAGAACGGTATTAGCCATGATCGAATGGCAGAGCAGGCTATGGGCTGAAAGCTCTAACCGTCATCCTATACCGTCCGGTCTCTGGGCATCTGGTATCTAAGGAATTAGCTACAGAGTTAATTGTTCATTTCCAACTTCTCCGGTCATAAATGGGCAAAGTGAGAGATGGGACAGATCTGATACAAATTTAAAAACTGGGAAAATGGCTGGAGAGGAAAATAAAATAAAAGGGAAGCTGAGTATAAAGTTGGAAGTCAGAAGATAGTCAATAAAAAGGAAGAGTGCTCCAATCCAGAGGGAGATGGACATGCAAAAAGAAATGTCACTAGTCCCGAAGTCTTAACTCTTTTCCTTTCCAAAATGCGAGCAGACCTGCTGAGAATTTCCAGCAATTTCATTTGTTGGTTCAGAAACAGAAGATGGGAGTGATCCTGGACCAATCAGCTCTCCCATGCTCTGGGGATGTTTGACTGACCCGTTCACCCAGATCACTCCTGTCCCACAGTGAAACCTCACAATCCTGCCCCACCCCACCCCACCCCTGTTACTGACAATAAACTGTCCATTACATGAACCCCCATGAGCACACAAGATCATTTTCCGTGTGAATTGCGAAACGTTCAGGGATAGTTCCCTTCGGTTTCCGTCAGAACGGTCTGAATCACTTCATTTTGGTTCAGGACCATTTGACATTGAGCGGTCACTGACAGACCCCCCCCCCCCCCCCCCCCCAAACAAGTAACCATTCGCGTTCTGTGTCTCTGAGCACTTTGTTTGGTGCACGTTTGGAGTGGAACCTGACGTTTTGAAAGGGACACCATTCATCGTATATTCGGCTGCACTGATAAACTTGTCTCTGGCACTTCCAGGAAAGTGGAGACAGCTTTCACTCAGAAACCGACATGTGATCAAACACAGTCGGATCGACGTGTCAAAAACAACCCCTACATTGGGTTGCAATCCTGCAAGTGGAGCAGAGAGCTGGATTTCTTTAAAGGAGTGAAAGGGCCCATCGTGAGGCTTGAACCTACGGCCCTGAGATTAAGCATCTCATGCTCTACCGACTAAAGTAGCTGGGCCTGGCTCACGATTGATGAGTGTGTCATTTCATACTGAGCATATTTCACCTGGCATTGCAATTTGCAAGGATCCAGTTCATTCCTCCCAATCACAAATGTCATCATTCACACTTTCCATTTCTCAGCTATTATTCCTTCAGAACATTATTATCTATTTAGCACTTGTCTCTGGATTTAAGATTCAATATAAATATTTTCATATTTTTATCCTCATCTTTATGTCGCCGGAGTGATTCCCAGTCACTCTGGCAGACGGTAAATGAATTGGGAAATTACCGAAGGAAACCCAATCATTTCTGTTTGGAGTGTAAGGAATCCCATCTGCTGACGAGACAGAGTCCTCACAGTCAGCACTTTCTCTATTCTTCCTGCCAACAACTTTTCCCACTTCTTATTTGCGAGACAGGAGTTTTGTTTATGAAACGTTCCAAGAACAGGAACAATCTTCTGAAGCCGTTTCCAATTTAAAGTGGAATTGTTGTCCCTTTCACACGGGAAGAGCCGTTCCTGGGGAAGGATTTTCCATGTGCTGTGTCCCAGGGCTGAGCAGGAAGCCGCTGATTGAAGCTGCAGTAGCCGCTTTCTGTTGGCAGCGGGGCCTTGGAGAGATTGGGGCCACATCCAGCTGCAGACTCGGGTGAGTTCTCCTGGTTGCAGTGTCGGTACATGGTTGGTCTCAATGCTTGAACTGAAATAATTGAGGCTTCGGTGCTAAGGGCGGGCTCAAACCACCAAACTTTCAGCCAAATGCACTGACCATTTGAGACACAGAAACTGGCACCGCATATGTCCGAAAGCAGAGTGGTTGAGGAGGCTCCGACAGCAAGGGCTCACACTGTTTTCAGAGTCAGTCTGGATCAGAGGCCTGAGCAGCTGCAAACACAACAACGAAAACGTATAGGACCTGCACAGGTTCGGCTGTGTTCAACTGCCTGCAGTAGACCCGCCGCCATCTTGGTAGCTTTGGGATTCAAACCCACGACTTAATAGAGACTGGAGCTTAAAATCCAGCGCCTTAGACCACTCGGCCACACTCCCCGACAGGGGGCAAGTGCCAAAATTGTCATTATTACTGTTTCAGCGTGGCTTCACTTCAGGCACGAACAGGTCGCGCATTCAGTAACGAACGTGGTGCAATTTAGAAAGTATTTGAAAGGGTTTGCAAGGTTTGCACTGTTTGGACAATAGCACGAAGCTGAATAGGCTTCGACAGTTTTCCCTGGAGCTTCAGGGCTGAGGAATGGCCTTACAGAATTTTATAAAGTCATGAGGCAGGCGGACAGAGAAAAGAGTCAGGGAGTAATTTTTCACAAGGCACATGAGTTCAAAGCGAGATAATATTGGTTTATTGTGAGAACAGTAACATTTAAAGGGGATGTGAGGGACACTTGTTTTGCACACAGATATTTCCGTGTGTACAGAATGAATTGCCATATTTAGGGGCAGAGACTGGTGCGCTCACAACATTTCAAAAGCATCTGAAAGGGTATATTGGCCGGCAAGGGTTCGGAGAGATCAGGGACAAATTTTGGCAAATATTGGTTAGATTAATTTCGGTTACCTGTTTAGCAGTGGCAAGTTAGGTAGTAGGGTCTGTTTCCGTGCTTGGCAACTCTGAGACGCTCCAGAAGCTGACACCAGCTTGAATAGACCATTTGCTAAAAAAACGCGTGCTGTTTGTTACTCAGCGCGTTTGGCTATTTTTCCTGGAGGGTGGAGTTTGGCCTGAAGAAAAATACCACACAAATTGTGTTACCCCCTCAGCACTCCAGCGAATCCAAAACTGACAGCTCTTAGCGTGGAACAGAAGCAAACCAGAAAAGGCGGAACCATTGCCAGACACACTGGCATGCTGACTTTGAGGTAGTGCGAGTCGTCTATGTCATGTACTGCTCACACAAATGGCAGCGAGACAATTCCCAAACCGTGCTTCCAAACATACTGCAGCTTTAATGCATTGTCAAGTCCCAGAAAGTGCTCAAGTCACATACAACAAAACAGAACAGCAATGAACCATGGGAAGTGAAGATGACCAATGACATTCTTGATTAAATTGGGTCAACAATGCGCTGGTACCTCCCTCTGATGGAGAGGACCAATCCCCAGCCTCCCTGACCAGGACAGGAATGAAGGAAACCAGAGAGCTAGAACAACGTTTCACACCGTGATTGCCCACCGTTTCACCACAGCAACAAAACCCGGCGAGCAGATTCAGTGTAGGACCTGGTTTCACACCAGCAATGAAATATCAATCTCCACTCACTTTCAGGGAAAACGGTGACCAACCGTAAATTGTCTGGAATATGAAACCCCAGCGCAGGCTGTTTGGGCCCCGGGTTATACTGCTGCACAGACTTTCATATGGACAAAGTACTTTTCAAAGGGAGTGTTTGTGGCTGTCCATCCGACAATGGCAGCTGTTGCCCTCGCTCTCACTGCCGTTCCTGGCCGTGTACGGGTTGGCATCCTCACCTTGCTCCCGGGGGTTCAGGGTACAATACTCTGCTGCAGAAAACCGGAGCGTTTTGGAGCAGAAAGGTGTTGATCTCGTGTGCCTCCTGGAGTTGTTGTTGGAATGTTTGGCGGAGCTGGGAAGATGGTTTGCAGCATTTTCCTCACATTTCTGGGTGACATGCTCAGGGCTGCAGAGCCTGTTGTGAAGCGCTGCTGTCCTGTGGCAGTTGGAATTGATTTGGTTTCATTCCCGCTCCTTCCGGTGTTTGGGGTTGCAGACTGGGTCCAGATGAATCTGCTTATTGATGGGATCCGCGGATGAGTGCCCTGCTTCTAGAAACTCTCTGGCTGCCTTCTGTTTGCCCTGTCCTATTACTATTGAGCTGTTCTCCCAAACCTTGCCGTCTGTACGGATTGCTACTCGGGACAGCTGGTCGGGACAATTCGGGACTGCCACACAATTTCTTTGCCAAGAATGGATATCCCCACGACTTCATTCCCAGATGTCTGGCACACGAAATTCGCAACGAGGATATGCCACCAAGCAATTTGAAAAGCATGGTCCCCTTTATTAAAGTAAATTGCTGGGAACTGCCAGTCAGACTCCTCTGAACACACTGGGTTACAACAGCACATAAACCGACAGCCTCGCTCAGACAAAACTCACCAGAACACAACACCCAATCCCCATCATGTACAAACGTGGTTGTATAGATTCCACGCAGCGACTGCATGAAACACGATAAAGGAGAAACAGGCCGACAACTAGCGAGCTGCATTCATAAAGTTCAACTAACCCATATACGCCACGGACGGCTGTTCCTTGTCGCTATCCACAGGGCACTGAGTGTCTCGGATTCCGGGGCTTGGAACTTGGATCACATGACCGTCTGTGACACTGGTTACTTCCGGGTGTGACGTCACTCCTGATGGAACACATGTAACTCTCGATTGCTCATTGAGAAATACATCCAACATAGTAGCGCAGAGACATATTTCTGTTGTGTTTCTGGTGCTGTTCCTGACATGTCCCTCATGCTGAGCTTATTCTGTGTTGCCTGATGGTTCGGTGCATGTGTCCGTGATCGTGTTGTGGGCAGTAACCTGCGGTTTAGCTTCAATAACGTGCGTTGGAAACCCAGGTCCACCAGTCTCTATTTCGTTTTTCTTATATTATGCATAACTGCAACACAGTAAAGTATCAATTAATATTGGGAGATGAGATACAGAGGCGTGTGAAATGCCGAGGTTTTGGTGACACTTATACAATGGTTAGAGATTACCTTCATTCAGGAGATAAGGAGCAGAACGTGTTTGGATACAGATGAGGAACAGTGAGGAAAGAACTCGCCAGCAGATGCAGTTTACAAACCCACTCGCAGGAACCACAATGGGAGATAAAACATACAAGTAATAAATAGTGTGTGAGTGATAAAAGATGGCAATAATCATGGGTGGGTTTAATTTCCCCGCTCCCACTCCCGGTTCCAGTGTAAAGGAAGTTTGGAGAACAATAATCAATAAATCACATATGTCCCATAGAACAACGCGAGCCATATCTTGGTCATCGATTCGTTTACAGGCGACTTAGTCTCTGTCTTTTCTTGGAAACCATCTCTTTCATTGTGAGCATCAGGAAAGGCCATTTCTTTTGTCAGAAAAAAAATGTCCCTAATCTTTGTTTATTCCTTGTCCAAGACTCAGCTCAATCCCTCCCTTGATCAGCTCTGCTGGACATGTTCGTACAGAAATCTGGAAAATTGCCAAATATGGTATTCCTTCCAATAAATAATTTTGACACAGTTTGACTGCAATCATCTCTCCCTAACTTTCTGCTTTTCTTCTTTGACAATGGGGTCTCGCATCTTCCAAATAACAGCAAAGATATGAGGGCAGGTGGAAGCAATGTAGCCGGTCACGTGGGCGACAGGTTTCAATGAGCCCACGGCTGATTTGTTTCATCCTCACCCCCCCCCCCCCCCCCTTTCAGCCTGATCTCCGTGGCCCTTGGTTGTGAATTAACTCAATGTTTGTCTATCTCAGTCCTGAATATAGCTCGCCTTCACCGCCCTCTGACCTATAGAATTCCATAGATTTGCTCCCCTCTGAAAGAAAGAATATCCTTCTCATCAGAGTCTGAAATTTGTGGCCCCTTCCGCTGTTAGAAAACCCCCTGTTCCCACTTTGTCTCAGGCGTAAATCAGAGCAGAATAACCCCCTGAGAATAGGTCTGCACTGTCCAGTGCCAGCTGTCTGTATTTGAAACATTTTCCCAGTTTGACGTCTGATTAAATAAATCGACCAGATTTGCACTTTGGTTTTCCAATGGTGAATCTTTTCAAAAGCACTTCATTGGCCGTAATTCAGCTGGCGGTGAAAGCGCTAGGCAAGCACAAGGACATGTTTCTATCTCGATCCACTGCTGTGTTTATGAATCTCTCAGCACATGAGAACGGATCTTTCCAATCTATTTTATATCTCACCAATGTGTGTGTAATTCAAATTGATCTCCCAGCATCCTCCTCCGTTCTGAACCAAGAGATGGTGACTGCGAATACTGGGGTCATACATAGGACAGGACAAGCCAAATACTGGTGTTTCAGGTTGGCACTCTCCATACTATAAGAAAGATTAAGCCAGGCGTATGCGAGGCTATTTGTGGCCGAGTGATTAAGGCGATGGATTAGAAATCCGTTGATATTTCCCCATGTAGGGTCAAATCCTGCCGCCTACATCTTGAACGACCCCCTGCAGGGTATATTCTCGCTCGGACTTCAGCAAGCCAGGCCAGTTATTTGATTAGACATAGGCTGCTCGAGTTCTTAATCAGAAATGTGCCACATTCAAACCGTTATTTCTGTTTCTCTTTTCACAGATACTGCCAGACCCATCGAGCTTCTGCAGTATTCTTTGAACGTACTGCGCAGAAGTGCTGCTTTTCATTAGATTCCTTTCATCCCAGTCCTCTGTTCACTGCCTCTGGTCAGTAGCAACACTTCCCCCTGCTCATCAAAGTGCCCATGCCCACGGTTCCCACTCCCATCATTATAAACAGCCGCAGGAAATTGCCGGTTAACCATCTTTACTCCAAAGAGAAACTCACCAGCCTCGGGAATCTGTCCACAAAACGGGACTTCGCATCCCTGGACACGGTGTAAGACAAAGGATTGTGAAGAGATTTGGGGAAAATATTGTCAGTTGGCAGGTGCACAAATGTTAAAGGCGCAACCCATATAACACAGTTTCCAGCTTTGTGAATATTCAGGAACTCTTTGGGAAATGGAAGCAGAGGAGAATGAAGAAGGGCGAACTGTCGGGCTGAGCAGAAACAGTCAAGACACCTTCCCCTTCTTTCAGAGGACGCCACATGAACTGATCGGAGACTTTGAAAGAATTCTCCTTCCTGTACATGAGGAATATAAACCTCATCTGGACTCTAGATCAATGAAATAACTCGGGACCACACAAGACACTGGGAGGCTCGAAGGGAGATGGTCCCGGTTGGAGGAGAGCTGGTTCCCAGTGCCTTGGGTGTGTCTGTAGTGGGTGGGATCAGACTGTTCCCATGCCGCCATAATGAATGTCTCAGTCTATATTCTGGTTAAGTAAAACTGATCGAGGACAGTTGGCGTTCTGGGAAGGGCAGACTGAAGTGGGAAGTCAGTCACAGGCTGCTTTAGAGGACCGTGCAAGGTGTTAGGTTAGACGTTTCAGCGCATTCTGCTGTTAAATGAAAGGTTCCTGGTTCAGGAGCCCCCAGGACGACAGCGATGGTTATTCTTGCTGCATCTGTTTTAGATGCTGCACAGTTTCGTGTGTCGAGTGGGGTCATGAAAATGTTCTCCAAACGGAACCCTTTCGTGTGAGGAACCACAAAGAAGTTTCTGCATTGCTTTAGTGGTTAATGTAACGAACTGTGGATTCTTGGAATCTGAAGCAAAAACAGAAACTGCTGTCGAATCTAACGGGTTTGGCAGTACCTGTGGGAGATTACCGAGTTCTGATGAAGTTTTGAAATGTTGTCTCTGATTTTCTCTGCATAGATGCTGTAAGATCTGCTGAGTTTCTCTTGCAATTGCTGTTCTTGGTGTTAAATGAATGTCCGTTCCATCTATCAGGATGATACAACCAGACCCACCATGCATCAAAATCTAACGCTTTTGCAAACTGTGAAGTGATTGGATTCAAACAAACCCGACATTGATTCACTCTTCCTCAGCTCCACAATGAGAGACACCTGGAAAGTGTGGTTCTGTAGTGGTCGATGCGTGTTTAAGGCAATGGGTTTGAAATTCATTTGGCCTTCCCCTCACAGCCTGGTGATTCAGTCATGTCAACAAATAAAAAGGGAGATTACACCCTATCTTCTTCTTTCACATACAAACCACAGGAGAAGGGAAAAAAGACATTCCAGACAGGTTGGGAATGGTGGCAATCCGCAACCCTCTGCCTTTCAGGGTACAACACGCAGAAATCCCCAGAGAAAGTTGAGACACTATGAGTTGAACAATTCCATCCCAACTTTGTTGAAGCTACGAGCCAACCGTTGGAAAACGAGATGAAAACAGTCAGGGGCCAGTCTACGACTGGTGCAGACTTGATGGCCCGAAAGGCATTTTCTGTGCTGCAGACCTCTTTGCCCAGCTGCGGTGAGCTGGTCGGAGAGACTGGCGGATGTGAAGCATATGGAGCGGGACTAATCCTGAGCCCTCTGTTTGTTTCCCTCTGTGGGTAAATATGAGGTTGAGTTCCTCGGCGGTGTTACAACATAATGTGACCATGTCCAACTTCAGTCCCATTGTTGTGTCATTTAAGCTCACAGGGAGAATCCCATTTAGATCCGCCCTGGGAACATCAGAAACGCAGGTTTGTGGGAACTGGGACTGGAATAGATGGAAGTCCAATGACCCGCACTGCAGATGGGCCGAAAGGTCTTTTTCACGCTGTAAAAATCGGAAGAAAGGGAGAAACTAATCTGCAGCTGAAATAATCACAGATGAAAAGACAAAAACGGTTTCATGATGAAAACACACAGTGCCTTTTCTTTTTGCTTTCCCTGTTAGCCTACTGGTGAGGATTCAGTTTTCTCACTGTTGTAGCAAGTGGTGTTTTCCTCGTACCATTAATCGTGGGGACAGCTTTCCCGAAGCAGGGAATGAAGTATGGAGCTGACAATTGATCAAGTGTTGTCCCATACTTAATGCAGAGTAACTTTAAACAAAGCACTGCGAATGCTGGATTTCTGAATCCGAAAGGGAAATTGACAGTGAAACTCGGCAGACTTGGCAGCATCTGTGGAGAGAAACAGGCTTAATGTTTCAGATCGACAGAACCAGACTAGTTATGCATTTTATTGTTTTAATGCTAGAGTAATTGTCAGTTTTACTTAGCAAATCAGCACATTTATCAGAATATTACATTAGCCGAGAAATGTCAACTTTCTGAATGTCAACCGACGTTTCCGGTTGTGTTGCTGATTCCGTTCCCTTGAGCAGGTGAAACGCTGGCCTTCAATTGTTCCTTTTCCTTCCCCTTTCTGTCAGTGAGCACCCGTTTTAAATGGAGAGTTTCTATTTTCAGGCTCTATCTCAAAATGCGTCTCTACTTGTCTATCATTTCCTCTGCGTATCCACCTCACTCTCTTCCACATGCTCCCACTCTCTGTCTATCAATATCCCTATTTCCCATTTCTGATCTTTGAAAAGTCTGACATTCGGAGATAGTTTGAGAGTAGACCTACTAATGGGCTCTCTCCGCCCCTGGCCAGAGTGTGTAGGACTGTACTCGCATTCTCCGGGTAGAGGGTATGTCACTTAGGCCTGCGGTAAGGTGACATTTCTTCACTCAAAATATTATGAGCTTTTACAATTCTTAATGTAATTCATAATCCACCAAACAGAAACAATTTCACCCCAATTATACGATTTAAGTGAAGCCTTTGCTTCAATTGAACGAATGAATGGTGACAGCAGAAAGTGAGGGGTATCATCTTGCAGTGTGTGTGCCATTACCACAACATTGCTGGGATATCTGCAGTGTCTCCTGCCTCACCTCGTTATTCCCAACAAAGTGGGAATGAAGGAGGGAGAATAAAAGTGGAATTAGAAAGATAGGGCATTGACTGATGGGACCACAGGCGGCGGCAGGACGTGGTAACATGAAATACCAATGGGCTGAGCTCAAACACGGGAAGGATGCTGAGCCGTCTCTTTCGGTATGGTGGGTCAACAAAATGGCATTTACGAGATGGTTAAGCAACGAACCTTCGATATACAGGACATGCAGCGCCAGGATTTGACACCGTACTGGTCTGGTTATTACCAGGCGCTTTAACGAATTAATCCACAGCGACAGCGCAGACACTGCTCTTCAAATCCATATCTGCAGTTCATTAACTATTCCATCATAGTAACTCGGACATTTGTTTGGGTTTAAAGTTGCTCGGTGAGAATTTAAATCAGCCTCCTCTTATACAGAAAAGAATAGTTCACAGCTGGACATTCCCCAGTGAAAATGCACAGAAAGAGGTAATCTCTTCTTGCGTTGGGTTCAAACTGATACCTCCATCTTCATTAAAGTGACAGGATAGAGAGGATGCGTTCACCCTCCTGGAGCCCATGAACTGCGTTAATATGCACAGAGGGAATATCACACCAAGAGGACAGGGTCATTGTGGTGAATGGATCAGGGGTGTTGTGTGAGTCAGTACCATCAGTGGGCAGTATAGGCTGAGCTTTTAGTTCTAACATTAAGCCTTGCTCCACCAGCTCCTCTCTCACTCACTGATTCAAGCCTTCCAGGCGTCTTTACCTTTCATTTTATTTCAATCACCCTGCTCCACTGACTCACTTCTCTCGATCACTTGCAGGTGTCCACCTTGAAACCGTAGGGGTCGCACGGGGGCTCAGTGGTTAACAGTGCTGCCTCACAGCACTAGGGTCTCAAGTTCAATTCCAGCCTCCGGCAACTGTCTGTATGGAGTTTGCACATTCTCCCCGTGTCTGCGTGGGCTTCTTTCCGCAGTCCAAAGATGTGTAGTTTAGGGTGAATAGGTCATGCTGAATTGCCAAAAGTATTCGGTGCATTAAGCCAGAAAGGAAATGGGTCTGGGTGGGTTCCTCTCTGGAGGGACAGTGTTGAGCCGAAGGGCCTGTTTCCACGCGATAGTGAATCTAACCACCCTGTTCGAAACTCATTCGTGGCATAGGACGCCACTCAATGGGATAGGACTCACTGTCCATCCCTATTTACTCCAGATGTTGAGTTACGTTACAGAACCCTGGAAGAACTCAAGGTACAGCCATGATACTGCAAGGGAGGGAGTTCCAGGATCTCGACCCAAAAGCACTGTAGGAGCAGTGAGATATTTCCAACTCAGAAAGGCGCGATCCGAGATGGGTGATTTGTGGTTACAGTTCTCTCGTGTATCTGTTGCTATTGTCCTTCTAGATAGATGCAAACAATGACTGGGTTGGTCTGGGTCTGTGTTCTGGGAGGACGCAGGAGTAAGTTTTCAATAAGATAACTCACAAGAAGAGAAACAAATCTTCATTTCCTGACTGGGAATTGTATCCCGGTCTGGACATTGCAAACTCAGGCTCCGAACCAGGGACCCTACTGAAGCTGACAGTAACATTTGTGACCTGATCTGTCCAGACTCTGTGCATGATCTTCACGTCATCATCATCTTCAGCAGCAATGTTTCTCTCTCTAAGTTTCCAAACAATTCATATAGCCGCCTTGGTTTCAATGTGAAGAAAGCGGAGCTGTGCTAACCTGATTTACTGCAGGAAGGTACAGAACAGTTTGATACTAACAGCGGCTCGTTTTGAGGCGTTGATCTGCGGTGATGGGGCGGCCCCAATAAAGCCTTCGTTCAAATCGTCTGATTCCAAATTCCATGCTGGAAATGACCAGAGGTTTCTCGCTGAAGTCGTTCAGGACCTTGACTGGAAGTGACACTAAATCCAAGTATGAAAGTACATTTTAGTGGAGTGCATCATAAGATAGCGCAGTGACTGTGAATAAAATGCTGGAGACGTCCTGCAGAAGAACAGGCGACACAGAAGCAGGCACCTGAGGACCAATGTATTTGCTTTGCCATTGAAAGGCCCTGTTACACAAAGTGGATTATCTTTGCTGGTTGATCACCTTATGAATGTTGTTTCCCAGATCTCCATGTTTACATCACATATGGAAAGGTGTCCAGCGTGTGCCTGTGCAAATCCTGCCAGTGAAGCAATAGATAAAACATCTGACTTTGAATCAGACGACTGTAGGTTTACATCCTACATGTCTCGGGTGTAACGTGTTAGTCCAGCCAATTGCATATTGTCAGTTGCTATTTTCTTCGGTTCTTTCGAGCTGCAGGGATTGGATCAGTGTGTATTTAAATGGAATGTTGCTTTTGGGTCCATTACAGCTCAATGTCAGACAGGTATATGGCTGGTCCTGTTTTGTCAGGTTCTGAGGATCTGAATGGTTTGGATCAGTGTGGTTTCGAATTTAAAACTTACATTTAGGTCTATTGTCCATTTTAAATTCCAGCTCAGCTCAACATCTCTCATTGCCTGTCAAACTGGCGAGTGTTCAACCTAAAGCTGCCTTTGTCAGAGAAGCTGTTGTGTGGGGCAGAGAGCGGAAGTGAAGCACAAGGAGCTGGTATGATCCTGAGACATCTGTTCCTCCCGGGATATGTTTCTGTGTGTCCCCCTCTGTGGGTGACAATGAGGGTCAGTTCCTCAAGGTGGTTACAACACAGTGTGACCATGTCAGACCTCAGTCCCATTGTCGTGTCGTTTAAATTCACAGTGAGAATCGCATTCGCATTTGCTCTGGAAACATCAGTACACAACATTTTGAGCCAAAACTAGAAACTGGGACTGGAATACATGAATACCTGATGAACTGCAATGTACGATGGGCCGAACGGTCTCTTCCCACTCTGTGAAAGCTCGAAGGCAAGGAGAACCTAATCTGCAGCAAGACTGATCAGAAATGAAAAGGCAAAAGTGTTTTCATTCTGAATAAATCCAAGGGCGCCTTCTGCCTTCCCTTGTAGTCTAGTAGCCAGCATTTGGCGCTCTCGCCGCCGTGACACGGGTTCTATTCCCGGTCAAGGAATGCGTGCTTTGTTCACACATCGGGGTAAGAATATTTCTGAACACTTTTCCAAAGCTGGCAGAACATCGGTTTTGTGCCAACCGTTTTAAAGTTGAACAGAAAACCAAGAGATGCAGATGTTGGAAATCTGAACCAAGAATTGCCGTGTAAACTGACTAGTCCTGGCAACATCTGTGGGGAGAAACAGAGACAATGGTTCACAACCACACAACCAGATTAGTTCTTCATTTCTACACCACAATGCCGGGATAATGGTCAGTTTTATCTGTCGAATGAGGATAGTTATCAAAATCTATTTGTGTTTGCCAGTTAGCAGCCATGTCGACCCGAGAATTGGTTCTTTCAGTGTCTACCTCAAGATGGGTCTCTAATTTTCTGTCTTTATCTCTGTGTATCTACCTCACACTTTCTCATATTCTTTGACCCTTTATTTGCCAATATCCCTCATTTCCCATTCCTACTCTATGAAAAGCCTGACGTTCAGGCATAGTTTGAGAATGGAGCTGCTGAGAGGTTTTCTGGAACCTGGCAGGAGTCTGTAAAACTTGGCTCACTTTCTACGGATAATACGCCAGCCACTTGGATGTGATACAAGGAGCCATTTCTTCCTCAAAATATTGTAACGCTTTCGATATTAAAGTTGCATTCCTAATCCAATAGAAATAAACGACACCATGGAAGCATTCCTGATGCTGTAAAATGAATGAATGGCCACAGCAGAGAATGAGGGTGACCCACTCGTGGTTTCTGTGTCATAACCACAACATCCCACGGCCTTCCTGCAGTGTCTCCTGCCTCACCTCGTTATTCCCACCAAACTTGGAATGAAGGAGGGAGAATAAAAGTGGAGGAGAAGAAGGAGTGCTTTTGGAACAGCGACAAGAAACTCCAGGTTGGCCTATTGGTTAGGAAGGACAACATGCACTGCTGGAACTAAACCAGGAAAAAGGAGCGGGTTTGCCAAACCATAATAGGCTCGAACTCAGACAGGAAGCTGAGTCACTTCATCAGCAACACGACACTTAATAAAAGGTGAACCTACGAGCCTTCAATACAACAAGCGGCGCAGCTGCGATTGGACCCTATGGTCAGCTGCTTACCAAGGAGGGGGTTTAAATAACTGAGCGACGTCCATATGTGCAGTTCCTGAACCACATGACCACAGTAACTGGGAAATACATTTCTGTATCAATTTTACTCAGTGTGATTTGCAATCAAACCCCGATTTTGCAAAACCAGACATTTCACGATTGAACATTCCCCAATGCAAAGGCACATAAAAGGGCAATCTTCTCTTGTATTGGCTTCAAACAGATATTTGTATCTGTTTAAACTGACAGGACAAAGGGGACGTTGTTAATTCTCTTGGGGCGTATTGACGGCTTTAATACACACAGAGGCAATCTCACATGAAGAGGAACAGTGTCATTGCCATGAATTGACCAGGAATGGTGTGTGAGCCATTGTAAACAGTTTGCAGTAAAGGCTGACCCATTAGCAGCGACACTGAGCCTTGCACCACCAGATCCAGACTCACTTCCTGCCTCATGCCTCCCAGTCATCATTGTCATTCACGTCAATTTCACTTCCCTGCTCCACTTCTCAACTTACGACCGATCTCCTGCAGGTGTCCGATTGGAACCGACCACTGTTAGAAACGCATTCCTGGGATAAAGATATCACTCAATGGAATAGGACTCGCTGTCCATCCCTAAATCCCCCAGAGATGGAGGAGATGTGTTGCTTTTGTGAACCATTGAACTCCTTCACACGGAGGTACAGCCATTATGCTGCAAGCGCGGGGTTTCCTGGATTTACACCCAGAGACACTGAAGGAACACCAACATATTTCCAACTCAGGAAGGTGAGATGATTGCAGGGAGATTTGAAGGGGTCACTATCGTATCTGTCCACTGTCATTGTCCTTCTACATGGTTCATGCAATCACTGGGCTGATTCTGGAGGGATCCCGGTAGGTCTTCTGTGTGGAACGGGGAATGCATTTTCATTCAGACAATTCACATGAAGAGAATTAAGCCTTCATTCCCTGAATGGGAACTGGATCCATGTCTGGACGATACAAACATTGAGCACGGGCCCCCCGGTAATGCTGACAGGATCCAGAGCGACCTGAATTGTACACACCCTTGTGCCTGTCCATCCCTTCATAACCACCTTCGGCAACAAAGTTTCTCTCTTCAATTTTGCAAACGCTTCATATTATCGCCTGGGGTTTCAAAGTAAAGAAAGCGGAGCTGTGGTGATCTGATGTTGGTCAGTAGGTGTAATGCAGGGATGGACAGAACAGGGTGACGCGGGCAGAGACACGTTTTGAGGCGTGAGATTGTAGTGAAGGGGTTCCACCACTAAAAGGCGCTGTTCATCTCGTCTGATTCTCCATCCCGGGATTCAAACCAACAGAGGTTTCTCGCTGGGCTGGTTCAGGATCTTGACTGGAAGAGGCCATGACGCAAGGTATGAAAAGATATTTCCCTGGAGTGGATCAAACAATCGCGGAGTGACTGTGAATAAAATGATGGCAACTCCCAGCAGAGGCGCAGGCGACCCAGAAGCAGGTACCTGAGGGCAAATATGTTTCCTTGGCCATTGAAAGACATTGCTTCACCAAGTGGGACATCCGATGTGGAGCAGTGACGATAATTATTTTTACTGATTGTTCACCTTGTGAATACTGTTTCCCCCGATGGCCATGTTTCCATTTCATATCGACTACCTGTCGTACCTCCGGCTGCCGTTGGCCCACTGACATAATGGATAATGCCTCTGACTTTGGGAGGATCGAATCCTTCCTGATTTGTGTGCAATGTGCTGCAGGGATTGGATCAGTGGGTCCCGAATTTGGGAGTATTGCACCTCAATGTGCGACAGATTTTGAGGAGCTGCAGACTTTGGATCAGTGTGTTTTCAAATTTGAAAGTTGCATGTGAGGCAATTGTCCATTTTAAATTCCAACTCATTGCAACGTCTCTCATTGTCTGTAAAACTGGCTTTAGTTGCCTCTTGTCAGAGAAACGTGTGTGTGTCTGTGTGTGGGGTGGGGGTGGGGGGGGAGGGGGGAGCGAGTGGGGTGGAGTTGGCCTTAAGTAGGTGGAGACTGGAACTGGAGCACAAGGAGCTGGTATCATCCCGAAACCTCTGCACCCCCCACCCCCACCCACCTCCGGGCATGTGTGTCTGTGACTCACTCTATGGGTGAAAATGTGAATGGGTTGCTCGAGGGGATTTCACTTCAGTATGACGGTGTATAACTCACTCCCATTGTTCTCTCGTTTAAGATCACAGAGATAATCTTTTCTGAATTTTGCGTTCAAAACATCAGAACACCGAAGGTATCGTGCCAAAGCTGGACACTGGATCGAAAACAGATGACTATCTGATGAGCCATACTGCACGATGGGCCGAATTGTATTTTCCTATTGTGTTTAAAATAAACCTCGAAGACAACGAGAAACTAATGTGCAGCGAAAATGAACCAAAATGAAATGCATAAGTGGTTTCATTGAGAATAAATGCGACAGCTTCTGTCGCCTTCCCCTTTAATCTCACGGTTAGGAGTTGGTGCGCTCTCTGAGGGGGAAAGGGGGATTCCTGGTCAGGGAACGGGCGATGTGTTCTGCAAAGATATCTTGCTAACAGTATTTCTGACCGAGTTTCTGAAGCCGTCAGGTCATTGGTTTTGTCTCAAACGTTGTTAAGAATAACATGAAACAAAGAACTGCAGATGTTTGAAATCTGAACCAAAACCAAGATTTGATAGAAAAACTCAGTAGGACAGTGGAGAGAAACAGAGTTAATGCTTCATATCGGCAGAGCGAGGTTACTTCGACATTTCTGTATTATATTTTCGGTAAAATGATCAGTTTTCCTTGTCAGGATATTTACCAAAATCTTTCATTAGCTTACAACCGTCAATGTTGAAAATTCAAAATGACTTTGCTGGCTGTAAGAATCCTTCCGTTGCCCGGAGCTGGTGAAAGGCTGTGCTTAATAGTTACCGTTTTTTAAAATTATTTGTTTCTGTCAGTCAGCAGCCATGTCGATTGGAGAATTGGTTCTTTCAGTATCTCGCTCAATATGCGTCTCCATATTTCTTTCTTTCTCTGTGCATACACCTGACCCTCTTTCACATTCTCGGACTCTCGGTCTGCTCATATTCCTCATTTCCCATTTCTGCTCTTTGAAAAGTCTGACATTCGGAGAGAAATTGAGCGCGGCCCAGCTAACAGGCTTTCTGCCCCCTCGGTAGCATGTGTGGGATTGGGCTCACATTCTCCGAATAATGTGTCTGGCCCTTATGCCTGAGGTGAGGAGTCATTCCTTCCTCCAAATATTATGATCCTTTCGAGATGTAAATAGACTTCATAATCCACAAGAAAAGAAACCGCAATCACAGTGCAAACCACAACGACAGGAGTGCAATGAAGTATTTCCTGTTGGTGTGGAATGAATGGATGTTGACAGCAGAGAATTAGGGTGAACAGCTCTTGGTGTCTGCGCCATCACTGCAACATTCGCCAGTAAGTCTGCCATGTCTCCTGGCTCACCTCGTTATTCCCAACAAACTGGAAATGAACGAGGCGTAATGAAGGAGGAGTAGAGGCAGAAGTTACTGTCAAACACAGGAAGGAAACTCCAGATTGAATTAATAGTTCGGAAGGAACAATATCCCCTGGAGGAATTAAACCAGGGAGCAGATCGGGGTCACCAAAACAGGCTGACACTCAAACAGGACGCATGGTTGTCTGATGAGCAACACCGACTTGGGAGATTTTGAACCAACCATGCATTTGGTAAAATACACAGGCCCCACTCCGATGTGAAATCTTGGTGGGCTGTTTATGATGTAGGCAAGTTAACAAACTGAGCCACGGCACCCCACCACAAGTGGTTTTCTCATCCCAGTTCCTTAACCAATTGAGAACAGTAACTCGGAATTGTGTGTTTGCTGTATTAATGTGGCTCAGTGTGAATTGCATTCAACCCCCACTTTTGCAAAGACAGTTTATGGCTGAACGTTCTGCACTGAAATTGTACAGAAAAAGACAATCTCCTCTTCCACTGCATTCAAAATGATATGTTCAACTGTTTAAACTGACAGGATAAAGAGAATGTATTCATCCTCTCAGGGCCCATTAACTCTGTTAATAGACACAGGGAACCTCACAAAAAGAGGAACAGGGTCATTGTGCTAAACTGACCTGAACTGCGTGTGAGTTAGTGTAAACAATATGTAGTAAAGATTTGGAGGTGCCGGTGTTGGACTGGGGTGGACAAAATTAAATAATCACACAACATCAGGTTATAGTCCAACAGGTTTATTTGATAGCACTAGCTTTTGGTGCGCTGTTCCTTCATCAGGTGGTTGTGGAGCAGAGCATCACACGACACAGAATTTATAGTAAAAGATTACAGGGTGATGCCACTGAAATGACATATTTAAAAATAAAAGTGCATTGTCTGTTCAGTCTGTATACTTTTAGTAATACCATGTTAGATTTTGTTCTCTCATATGTAAACCGTATGTAAAAATAGCGAAATTCTCAGGTAAATCTTTAACAATAGGGGCCACCTCAGCTCAGATTCAGCCTTGAACGTGTGAGGTTGAAATCAGCCTGTGTCCCAATGTTCTGTCGTGGCAGAAGCTGGGGGTACCCTGCCTCATGGTTTTCAAGATGCATTTGACATCGGCAGTGAGGTTCCCACATCGGGTCCCATTGCCTAATATGGTGGGACATCCTGGTGTGTTGGCTTTGTGTACCTTCGGAAGGCAGGAGAAGTCGCCTGTTTGAGAAATGCATGAGATGAGATTGATGGAACTCTGAAAGAGTGCATTTCAGAACTTAGATCAGAGAGGTGCTGGAAAAGCACACCAGGGCAGGCAGCATCAGAGGAGCAGGAAAATCAACGTTTCGGGCAAAGGTCTTCATCAGGATTTCGGAGGTGCGGAGCACAGAAACAGACCCTCTGTTCCAGCTCGTCCCTGCTGACCAGATAACCGAAATTAATCTAGCTATTTTCGCGAACAATTGTCCCTTACCCCTCCAAACCCTCCCTGTCGACATCCCATCCAGATGCCTTTTAAATGAGGACATGGTCCTGCATGCAAACTGACCCATTTATTGTTTCCACCAAATAACGGAGCTAGAGCAGCTTCTCTGCGACCTTCTGTATTTTAGAAAATAAAGGAGCAGGAGCAGCGTCACTGCTTCCTCCTGTATTATAGAAAATAAAGGAGCTGGAGCAGCGTCACTGCTTCCTCCTGTATTATAGAAAATAAAGGAGCTGGAGCAGCGTCACTGCTTCCTCCTGTATTATAGAAAATAAAGGAGCTGGAGCAGCGTCTCTGCTTCCTCCTGTATTATAGAAAATAAAGGAGCAGGAGCAGCGTCACTGCTTCCTCCTGTATTATAGAAAATAAAGGAGCTGGAGCAGCGTCTCTGCTTCCTCCTGTATTATAGAAAATAAAGGAGCAGAAGCAGCTCACTGCTTCCTCCTGTATTATAGAAAAAAAAGGAGCTGGAGCAGGGTCTCTGTTTCCTCCTGTATTATAGAAAATAAAGGAGCTGGAACAGTGTCACTGCTTCCTCCTGTATTATAGAAAATAAAGGAGCTGGAGCAGCGTCACTGCTTCCTCCTGTATTATAGAAAATAAAGGAGCTGCAGCAGCGTCTCTGCTTCCTCCTGTATTATAGAAAATAAAGGAGCTGGAGCAGCGTCACTGCTTCCTCCTGTATTATAGAAAATAAAGGAGCTGCAGCAGCGTCTCTGCTTCCTCCTGTATTATAGAAAATAAAGGAGCTGGAGCAGCGTCACTGCTTCCTCCTGTATTATAGAAAATAAAGGAGCTGGAGCAGCGTCACTGCTTCCTCCTGTATTATAGAAAATAAAGGAGCTGGAGCAGCGTCACTGCTTCCTCCTGTATTATAGAAAATAAAGGAGCTGGAGCAGCGTCACTGCTTCCTCCTGTATTATAGAAAATAAAGGAGCTGGAGCAGCGTCACTGCTTCCTCCTGTATTATAGAAAATAAAGGAGCTGGAGCAGCGTCACTGCTTCCTCCTGTATTATAGAAAATAAAGGAGCTGGAGCAGTGTCACTGCTTCCTACTGTATTATAGAAAATAAAGGAGCTGGAGCAGCGTCTCTGCTTCCTCCTGTTTTATAGAAAATAAAGGAGCTGGAGCAGAGTCTCTGCTTCCACCTGTATTATAGAAAATAAAGGAGCTGGAGCAGCGTCACTGCTTCCTCCTGCAACATAGAAAATAAAGGAGCAGGAGCAGCGTCACTGCTTCCACCTGTATTATAGAAAATAAAGGAGCTGGAGCAGTGTCACTGCTTCCTCCTGTATTATCGAAAATGAAGGAGCCGGAGCAGCGTCACTGCTTCCTGCTGTATTATAGAAAAGAAAGGAGCTCGAGCAGCGTCTCTGCTTCCTCCTGTATTATAGAAAATAAAGGAGCTGGAGCAGTGTCACTGCTTCCTGCTGTATTATAGAAAATAAAGGAGCTGGAGCAGCGTCACTGCTTCGTCCTGTATTATAGAAAATAAAGGAGCTGGAGCAGCGTCTCTGCCTCCTCCTGTATTATAGAAAAAAAAGGAGCTGGAGCAGCGTCACTCACATCCTCCTGAATTATAGAAAATAAAGGAGCTGGAGCAGCGTCTCTGCTTCCTCCTGTATTATAGAAAATAAAGGAGCTGGAGCAGCGTCTCTGCCTCCTCCTGTATTATAGAAAATAAAGGAGCTGGAACAGCGTCACTGCTTCCTCCTGTATTATAGAAAATAAAGGAGCAGGAGCAGCGTCACTGCTTCCTCCTGTATTATAGAAAATAAAGGAGCTGGAGCAGTGTCACTGCTTCCTGCTGTATTATAGAAAATAAAGGAGCTGAAGCAGCGTCACTGCTTCCTGCTGTATTATAGAAAATAAAGGAGCTGGAGAAGCGTCACTGCTTCCTGCTGTATTATAGAAAATAAAGGAGCTGGAGCAGCGTTACAGCTTCCTCCTGTATTATAGAAAATAAAGGAGCTGGAGCAGCATCTCTGCTTCCTCCTGTATAATAGAAAATAAAGGAGCTGGAGCAGCGTCACTGCTTCCTCCTGTATAATAGAAAATAAAGGAGCTGGAGCAGCGTCACTGCTTCCTCCTGCCTTATAGAAAATAAAGGAGCTGGAGCAGAGTCTCTGCTTCCTCCTGTATTATAGAAAATAAAGGAGCTGGAGCAGCGTCACTGCTTCCTCCTGTATTATAGAAAATAAAGGAGCTGGAACAGCGTCACTGATTCCTCCTGTATTATAGAAAATAAAGGAGCTGGAGCAGCGTCACTGCTTCCACCTGTATTATAGAAAATAAAGGAGCTGGAGCAGCGTCTCTGCTTCCTCCTGAATTATAGAAAATAAAGGACCTGGAGCAGCGTGACTGCTTCCACCTGTATTATAGAAAATAAAGGAGCTGGAGCAGCGTCACTGCTTCCTCCTGTATTATAGAAAATAAAGGAGCTGGAGCAGCGTCTCTGCTTCCTCCTGTATTATAGAAAATAAAGGAGCTGGAGCAGCGTCTCTGCTTCCTCCTGAATTATAGAAAATAAAGGACCTGGAGCAGCGTCACTGCTTCCACCTGTATTATAGAAAATAAAGGAGCTGGAGCAGCGTCACTGCTTCCTCCTTTATTATAGAAAATAAAGGAGCTGGAGCAGCGTCACTGCTTCCTCCTGTATTATAGAAAATAAAGGAGCTGGAGCAGCGTCTCTGCTTCCTATTGAATTATAGAAAATAAAGGACCTGGAGCAGCGTCACTGCTTCCACCTGTATTATAGAAAATAAAGGAGCTGGAGCAGCGTCACTGCTTCCTCCTGTATTATAGAAAATAAAGGAGCTGGAGCAGCGTCACTGCTTCCTCCTGTATTATAGAAAATAAAGGAGCTGGAGCAGCGTCACTGCTTCCTCCTGTATTATAGAAAATAAAGGAGCTGGAGCAGCGTCACTGCTTCCACCTGTATTATAGAAAATAAAGGAGCTGGAGCAGCGTCACTGCTTCCTCCTTTATTATAGAAAATAAAGGAGCTGGAGCAGCGTCACTGCTTCCTCCTGTATTATAGAAAATAAAGGAGCTGGAGCAGCGTCTCTGCTTCCTCCTGAATTATAGAAAATAAAGGACCTGGAGCAGCGTCACTGCTTCCACCTGTATTATAGAAAATAAAGGAGCTGGAGCAGCGTCACTGCTTCCTCCTGTATTATAGAAAATAAAGGAGCTGGAGCAGCGTCACTGCTTCCTCCTGTATTATAGAAAATAAAGGAGCTGGAGCAGCGTCACTGCTTCCTCCTGTATTATAGAAAATAAAGGAGCTGGAGCAGCGTCACTGCTTCCTCCTGTATGATAGAAAATAAAGGAGCTGGAGCAGCGTCACTGCTTCCTCCTGTATTATAGAAAATAAAGGAGCTGGAGCAGCGTCACTGCTTCCTCCTGTATTATAGAAAATAAAGGAGCTGGAGCAGCGTCACTGCTTCCTCCTGTATTATAGAAAATAAAGGAGCTGGAGCAGCGTCACTGCTTCCGCCTGTATTATAGAAAATAAAGGAGCTGGAGCAGTGTCACTGCTTCCTACTGTATTATAGAAAATAAAGGAGCTGGAGCAGCGTCTCTGCTTCCTCCTGTTTTATAGAAAATAAAGGAGCTGGAGCAGAGTCTCTGCTTCCACCTGTATTATAGAAAATAAAGGAGCTGGAGCAGCGTCACTGCTTCCTCCTGCAACATAGAAAATAAAGGAGCAGGAGCAGCGTCACTGCTTCCACCTGTATTATAGAAAATAAAGGAGCTGGAGCAGTGTCACTGCTTCCTCCTGTATTATCGAAAATGAAGGAGCCGGAGCAGCGTCACTGCTTCCTGCTGTATTATAGAAAAGAAAGGAGCTCGAGCAGCGTCTCTGCTTCCTCCTGTATTATAGAAAATAAAGGAGCTGGAGCAGCGTCACTGCTTCCTGCTGTATTATAGAAAATAAAGGAGCTGGAGCAGCGTCACTGCTTCGTCCTGTATTATAGAAAATAAAGGAGCTGGAGCAGCGTCTCTGACTCCTCCTGTATTATAGAAAAAAAAGGAGCTGGAGCAGCGTCACTCACATCCTCCTGAATTATAGAAAATAAAGGAGCTGGAGCAGCGTCTCTGCTTCCTCCTGTATTATAGAAAATAAAGGAGCTGGAGCAGCGTCTCTGCCTCCTCCTGTATTATAGAAAATAAAGGAGCTGGAACAGCGTCACTGCTTCCTCCTGTATTATAGAAAATAAAGGAGCAGGAGCAGCGTCACTGCTTCCTCCTGTATTATAGAAATTAAAGGAGCTGGTGCAGTGTCACTGCTTCCTGCTGTATTATAGAAAATAAAGGAGCTGAAGCAGCGTCACTGCTTCCTGCTGTATTATAGAAAATAAAGGAGCTGGAGAAGCGTCACTGCTTCCTGCTGTATTATACAAAATAAAGGAGCTGGAGCAGCGTCACTGCTTCCTCCTGTATTATAGAAAATAAAGGAGCTGAAGCAGCGTCACTGCTTCCTGCTGTATTATAGAAAATAAAGGAGCTGGAGCAGCGTCACTGCTTCCTCCTGTAATTTTGAAAATAAAGGAGCTGGAACAGCGTCACTGCTTCCTCCTGTATTATAGAAAATAAAAGAGCTGAAGCAGCGTCTCTGCTTCCTCCTGTATTATAGAAAATAAAGGAGATGGAGCAGCGTCACGGCTTACTCCTGTTTTATAGAAAATAAAGAAGCTGGAGCAGCGTCACTACTTCCTCCTGTATTATAGAAAATAAACGAGCTGGAGCAGTGTCACTGCTTCCTGCTGTATTATAGAAAATAAAGGAGCTGGAGCAGGGTCACTGCTTCCTGCTGTATTATAGAAAATAAAGGAGCTGGAGCAGCGTCACTGCTTCCTCCTGTATTATAGAAAATAAAGGAGCTGGAGCAGGGTCACTGCTTCCTGCTGTATTATAGAAAATAAAGGAGCTGGAGCAGCGTCACTGCTTCATCCTGTATTATAGAAAATAAAGGAGCTGGAGCAGCGTCACTCACATCCTCCTGAATTATAGAAAATAAAGGAGCTGGAGCAGCGTCTCTGCTTCCTCCTGTATTATAGAAAATAAAGGAGCTGGAGCAGCGTCCCTGCCTCCTCCTGTATTATAGAAAATAAAGGAGCTGGAACAGCGTCACTGCTTCCTCCTGTATTATAGAAAATAAAGGAGCTGGAGCAGCGTCACTGCTTCCTCCTGTATTATAGAAAATAAAGGAGCTGGAGCAGCGTCCCTGCCTCCTCCTGTATTATAGAAAATAAAGGAGCTGGAACAGCGTCACTGCTTCCTCCTGTATTATAGAAAATAAAGGAGCTGGAGCAGTGTCACTGCTTCCTCCTGTATTATAGAAAATAAAGGAGCTGGAGCAGCGTCACTGCTTCCTGCTGTATTATAGAAAATAAAGGAGCTGGAGCAGCGTCTCTGCTTCCTCCTGTATTATAGAAAATAAAGGAGCTGGAGCAGCGTCACTGCTTCCTCCTGTATTATAGAAAATAAAGGAGCTGGAGCAGCGTCACTGCTTCCTCCTGTATTATAAAAAATAAAGGTTCTGGAGCAGCGTCACTGCTTCCTCCTGTCTTATAGAAAATAAAGGAGCTGGAGCAGAGTCTCTGCTTCCTCCTGTATTATAGAAAATAAAGGAGCTGGAGCAGCGTCACTGCTTCCTCCTGTATTATAGAAAATAAAGGAGCTGGAGCAGCGTCACTGCTTCCTCCTGTATTATAGAAAATAAAGGAGCTGGAGCAGCGTCACTGCTTCCTCCTGTATTATAGAAAATAAAGGAGCTGGAGCAGTGTCACTGCTTCCTACTGTATTATAGAAAATAAAGGAGCTGGAGCAGCGTCTCTGCTTCCTCCTGTTTTATAGAAAATAAAGGAGCAGCAGCAGCGTCACTGCTTCCTCCTGTATTATAGAAAATAAAGGAGCTGGAGCAGCGTCACTGCTTCCTCCTGTACTATAGAAAATAAAGGAGCTGGAGCAGCGTCACTGCTTCCTCCTGTATTATAGAAAATAAAGGAGCTGGAACAGCGTCTCTGCTTCCTCCTGTATTATAGAAAATAAAGGAGCAGCAGCAGCGTCACTGCTTCCTACTGTATTATAGAAAATAATGGAGCTGGAGCAGCGTCTCTGCTTCCTCCTGTATTATAGAAAATAAAGGAGCAGCAGCAGCGTCACTGCTTCCTCCTGTATTATAGAAAATAAAGGAGCTGGAGCAGCGTCACTGCTTCCTCCTGTATTATAGAAAATAAAGGAGATGGAGCAGCGTCTCTGCTTTCTCCTGTATTGTAGAAAATAAAGGAGCTGGAGCAGCGTCACTGCTTCCTCCTGTATAATAGAAAATAAAGGAGCTGGAGCAGCGTCACTGCTTCCTCCTGTCTTATAGAAAATAAAGGAGCTGGAGCAGAGTCTCTGCTTCCTCCTGTATTATAGAAAATAAAGGAGCTGGAGCAGCGTCACTGCTTCCTCCTGTATTATAGAAAATAAAGGAGCTGGAGCAGCGTCTCTGCTTCCTCCTGTATTATAGAAAATAAAGGAGCAGGAGCAGCGTCACTGCTTCCACCTGTATTATAGAAAATAAAGGAGCTGGAGCAGCGTCTCTGCTTCCTCCTGAATTATAGAAAATAAAGGACCTGGAGCAGCGTCACTGCTTCCACCTGTATTATCGAAAATAAAGGAGCTGGAGCAGCGTCACTGCTTCCTGCTGTATTATAGAAAATAAAGGAGCTGGAGCAGCATCACTGCTTCCTCCTGTATTATAGAAAATAAAGGAGCTGGAGCAGCGTCTCTGCTTCCTCCTGTATTATAGAAAATAAAGGAGCTGGAGCAGCGTCACTGCTTCCACCTGTATTATAGAAAATAAAGGAGCTGGAGCAGCGTCACTGCTTCCTCCTGTATTATAGAAAATAAAGGAGCTGGAGCAGCGTCACTGCTTCCTGCTGTATTATAGAAAATAAAGGAGCTGGAGCAGCATCACTGCTTCCTCCTGTATTATAGAAAATAAAGGAGCTGGAGCAGCGTCTCTGCTTCCTCCTGTATTATAGAAAATAAAGGAGCTGGAGCAGCGTCACTGCTTCCTCCTGTATTATAGAAAATAAAGGAGCTGGAGCAGCATCACTGCTTCCTCCTGTATTATAGAAAATAAAGGAGCTGGAGCAGCGTCTCTGCTTCCTCCTGTATTATAGAAAATAAAGGAGCTGGAGCAGCGTCACTGCTTCCTCCTGTATTATAGAAAATAAAGGACCTGGAGCAGCGTCACTGCTTCCACCTGTATTATAGAAAATTAAGGAGCTGGAGCAGCGTCACTGCTTCCTCCTGTACTATAGAAAATAAAGGAGTAGGAGCAGCGTCTCTGCTTCCTCCTGTATTATAGAAAATAAAGGAGCAGGAGCAGCGTCTCTGCTTCCTCCTGTATTTTAGAAAATAAAGGACCTGGAGCAGCGTCTCTGCTTCCTCCTGTATTATAGAAAATAAAGGAGCTGGAGCAGCGTCACTGCTTCCACCTGTATTATAGAAAATAAAGGAGCAGGAGCAGCGTCACTGCTTCCACCTGTATTATAGAAAATAAAGGAGCTGGAGCAGCGTCACTGCTCCCTCCTGTATTATAGAAAATAAAAGAGCTGAAGCAGCGTCACTGCTTCCTCCTGTATGATAGGAAATAAACGAGCAGGAGCAGCGTCTCAGCTTCCTCCTGTATTATAGAAAATAAAGGAGCTGGAGCAGTGTCACTGCTTCCTCTTGTATTATAGAAAATAAAGGAGCTGGAGCAGCGTCACTGCTTCCTGCTGTATTATAGAAAATAAAGGAGCTGGAGCAGCGTCACTGCTTCCTCCTGTATTATAGAAAATAAAGGAGAAGGAGCAGCGTCACGGCTTCCTCCTGTATTTTTGAAAATAAAGAAGCTGGAGCAGCATCTCTGCTTCCTCCTGTATTATAGAAAATAAAGGTTCTGGAGCAGTGTCACTGCTTCCTCCTGTATTATAGAAAATAAAGGAGCTGGAGCAGCGTCACTGCTTCCTCCTGTAGTATAGAAAATAAAAGAGCTGAAGCAGCGTCTCTGCTTCCTCCTGTATTATAGAAAATAAAGGAGATGGAGCAGCGTCACGGCTTCCTCCTGTATTATAGAAAATAAAGGAGCTGGAGCAGCGTCACTGCTTCCTCCTGTATTATAGAAAATAAAGGAGCTGGAGCAGTGTCACTGCTTCCTGCTGTATTATAGAAAATAAAGGAGCTGGAGCAGCGTCACTGCTTCGTCCTGTATTATAGAAAATAAAGGAGCTGGAGCAGCGTCTCTGCCTCCTCCTGTATTATAGAAAAAAAAGGAGCTGGAGCAGCGTCACTCACATCCTCCTGAATTATAGAAAATAAAGGAGCTGGAGCAGCGTCTCTGCTTCCTCCTGTATTATAGAAAATAAAGGAGCTGGAGCAGCGTCTCTGCCTCCTCCTGTATTATAGAAAATAAAGGAGCTGGAGCAGCGTCTCTGCTTCCTCCTGTATTATAGAAAATAAAGGAGCTGGAACAGCGTCACTGCTACCTCCTGTATTATAGAAAATAAAGGAGCTGGAGCAGTGTCACTGCTTCCTGCTGTATTATAGAAAATAAAGGAGCTGGAGCAGCGTCACTCACATCCTCCTGAATTATAGAAAATAAAGGAGCTGGAGCAGCGTCTCTGCTTCCTCCTGTATTATAGAAAATAAAGGAGCTGGAGCAGCGTCTCTGCCTCCTCCTGTATTATAGAAAATAAAGGAGCTGGAGCAGCGTCTCTGCTTCCTCCTGTATTATAGAAAATAAAGGAGCTGGAACAGCGTCACTGCTACCTCCTGTATTATAGAAAATAAAGGAACTGGAGCAGTGTCACTGCTTCCTGCTGTATTATACAAAATAAAGGAGATGGAGCAGCGTCACGGCTTCCTCCTGTATTATAGAAAATAAAGGAGCTGGAGCAGCGTCACTGCTTGCTCCTGTATTATAGAAAATAAAGGAGCTGGTGCAGCGTCACTGCTTCCTCCTGTATTGTAGAAAATAAAGGAGCTGGAGCAGCGTCACTGCTTCCTGCTGTATTATAGAAAATAAAGGAGCTGGAGCAGCGTCACTGCTTCCTCCTGTATTATAAAAAATAAAGGTTCTGGAGCAGCGTCACTGCTTCCTCCTGTATTATAGAAAATAAAGGAGCTGGAGCAGCGTCTCTGCTTCCTCCTGAATTATAGAAAATAAAGGATCTGGAGCAGCGTCACTGCTTCCACCTGTATTATAGAAAATAAAGGAGCTGGAGCAGCGTCACTGCTTCCTCCTTTATTATAGAAAATAAAGGAGCTGGAGCAGCGTCACTGCTTCCTCCTGTATTATAGAAAATAAAGGAGCTGGAGCAGCGTCTCTGCTTCCTCCTGAATTATAGAAAATAAAGGACCTGGAGCAGCGTCACTGCTTCCACCTGTATTATAGAAAATAAAGGAGCTGGAGCAGCGTCACTGCTTCCTCCTGTATTATAGAAAATAAAGGAGCTGGAGCAGCGTCACTGCTTCCTCCTGTATTATACAAAATAAAGGAGCTGGAGCAGCATCTCTGCTTCCTCCTGTATAATAGATAATAAAGGAGCTGCAGCAGCGTCACTGCTTCCTCCTGTATTGTAGAAAATAAAGGAGATGGAGCAGCATCTCTGCTTCCTCCTGTATAATAGATAATAAAGGAGCTGCAGCAGCGTCACTGCTTCCTCCTGTATTATAGAAAATAAAGGAGCTGGAGCAGCGTCACTGCTTCCTCCTGTATTATAAAAAATAAAGGTTCTGGAGCAGCGTCACTGCTTCCTCCTGTATTATAGAAAATAAAGGAGCTGGAGCAGCGTCACTGCTTCCTCCTGTATTATAGAAAATAAAGGAGCTGGAGCAGCGTCTCTGCTTCCTCCTGTATTATAGAAAATAAAGGAGCTGGAGCAGCGTCTCTGCTTCCACCTGTATAATGGAAAATAAAGGAGCTGGAGCAGCGTCACTGCTTCCTGCTGTATTATAGAAAATAAAGGAGCCGGAGCAGCGTTACTGCTTCCTCCTGTATTATAGAAAATAAAGGAGCTGGAGCAGCGTTACAGCTTCCTCCTGTATTATAGAAAATAAAGGAGCTGGAGCAGCATCTCTGCTTCCTCCTGTATAATAGAAAATAAAGGAGCTGGAGCAGCGTCACTGCTTCCTCCTGTATAATAGAAAATAAAGGAGCTGGAGCAGCGTCACTGCTTCCTCCTGTCTTATAGAAAATAAAGGAGCTGGAGCAGAGTCTCTGCTTCCTCCTGTATTATAGAAAATAAAGGAGCTGGAGCAGCGTCACTGCTTCCTCCTGTATTATAGAAAATAAAGGAGCTGGAACAGCGTCACTGATTCCTCCTGTATTATAGAAAATAAAGGAGCTGGAGCAGCGTCACTGCTTCCACCTGTATTATAGAAAATAAAGGAGCTGGAGCAGCGTCTCTGCTTCCTCCTGAATTATAGAAAATAAAGGATCTGGAGCAGCGTCACTGCTTCCACCTGTATTATAGAAAATAAAGGAGCTGGAGCAGCGTCACTGCTTCCTCCTGTATTATAGAAAATAAAGGAGCTGGAGCAGCGTCTCTGCTTCCTCCTGTATTATAGAAAATAAAGGAGCTGGAGCAGCGTCTCTGCTTCCTCCTGAATTATAGAAAATAAAGGACCTGGAGCAGCGTCACTGCTTCCACCTGTATTATAGAAAATAAAGGAGCTGGACCAGCGTCACTGCTTCCTCCTTTATTATAGAAAATAAAGGAGCTGGAGCAGCGTCACTGCTTCCTCCTGTATTATAGAAAATAAAGGAGCTGGAGCAGCGTCTCTGCTTCCTCCTGAATTATAGAAAATAAAGGACCTGGAGCAGCGTCACTGCTTCCACCTGTATTATAGAAAATAAAGGAGCTGGAGCAGCGTCACTGCTTCCTCCTGTATTATAGAAAATAAAGGAGCTGGAGCAGCGTCACTGCTTCCTCCTGTATTATAGAAAATAAAGGAGCTGGAGCAGCGTCACTGCTTCCTCCTGTATTATAGAAAATAAAGGAGCTGGAGCAGCGTCTCTGCTTCCTCCTGAAATATAGAAAATAAAGTACCTGGAGCAGCGTCACTGCTTCCACCTGTATTATTGAAAATAAAGGAGCTGGAGCAGCGTCTCTGCTTCCTCCTGTATGATAGAAAATAAAGGAGCTGGAGCAGCGTCACTGCTTCCTCCTGTATTATAGAAAATAAAGGAGCTGGAGCAGCGTCACTGCTTCCTCCTGTATTATAGAAAATAAAGGAGCTGGAGCAGCGTCTCTGCTTCCTCCTGAAATATAGAAAATAAAGTACCTGGAGCAGCGTCACTGCTTCCACCTGTATTATTGAAAATAAAGGAGCTGGAGCAGCGTCTCTGCTTCCTCCTGTATTATAGAAAATAAAGGAGCTGGAGCAGCATCACTGCTTCCTCCTGTATTATAGAAAATAAAGGAGCTGGAGCAGCGTCACTGCTTCCTCCTGTATTATAGAAAATAAAGGAGCAGGAGCAGCGTCTCTGCTTCCTCCTGTATTATAGAAAATAAAGGAGCTGGAGCAGCGTCACTGCTTCGTCCTGTATTATAGAAAATAAAGGAGCTGGAGCAGCGTCTCTGCCTCCTCCTGTATTATAGAAAATAAAGGAGCTGGAGCAGCGTCACTGCTTCCTCCTGTATTATAGAAAATAAAGGAGCAGGAGCAGCGTCTCTGCTTCCTCCTGTATTATAGAAAATAAAGGAGCTGGAGCAGCGTCACTGCTTCGTCCTGTATTATAGAAAATAAAGGAGCTGGAGCAGCGTCTCTGCCTCCTCCTGTATTATAGAAAAAAAAGGAGCTGGAGCAGCGTCACTCACATCCTCCTGAATTATAGAAAATAAAGGAGCTGGAGCAGCGTCTCTGCTTCCTCCTGTATTATAGAAAATAAAGGAGCTGGAGCAGCGTCTCTGCCTCCTCCTGTATTATAGAAAATAAAGGAGCTGGAGCAGCGTCTCTGCTTCCTCCTGTATTATAGAAAATAAAGGAGCTGGAACAGCGTCACTGCTACCTCCTGTATTATAGAAAATAAAGGAACTGGAGCAGTGTCACTGCTTCCTGCTGTATTATACAAAAAAAAGGAGATGGAGCAGCGTCACGGCTTCCTCCTGTACTATAGAAAATAAAGGAGCTGCAGCAGCGTCACTGCTTGCTCCTGTATTATAGAAAATAAAGGAGCTGGTGCAGCGTCACTGCTTCCTGCTGTATTATAGAAAATAAAGGAACTGGAGCAGTGTCACTGCTTCCTGCTGTATTATACAAAAAAAAGGAGATGGAGCAGCGTCACGGCTTCCTCCTGTACTATAGAAAATAAAGGAGCTGCAGCAGCGTCACTGCTTGCTCCTGTATTATAGAAAATAAAGGAGCTGGAGCAGCGTCACTGCTTCCTGCTGTATTATACAAAATAAAGGAGATGGAGCAGCATCTCTGCTTCCTCCTGTATAATAGATAATAAAGGAGCTGCAGCAGCGTCACTGCTTCCTCCTGTATTATAGAAAATAAAGGAGCTGGAGCAGCGTCACTGCTTCCTCCTGTATTATAAAAAATAAAGGTTCTGGAGCAGCGTCACTGCTTCCTCCTGTATTATAGAAAATAAAGGAGCTGGAGCAGCGTCACTGCTTCCTCCTGTATTATAGAAAATAAAGGAGCTGGAGCAGCGTCTCTGCTTCCTCCTGTATTATAGAAAATAAAGGAGCTGGAGCAGCGTCTCTGCTTCCACCTGTATAATGGAAAATAAAGGAGCTGGAGCAGCGTCACTGCTTCCTGCTGTATTATAGAAAATAAAGGAGCCGGAGCAGCGTTACTGCTTCCTCCTGTATTATAGAAAATAAAGGAGCTGGAGCAGCGTTACAGCTTCCTCCTGTATTATAGAAAATAAAGGAGCTGGAGCAGCATCTCTGCTTCCTCCTGTATAATAGAAAATAAAGGAGCTGGAGCAGCGTCACTGCTTCCTCCTGTATAACAGAAAATAAAGGAGCTGGAGCAGCGTCACTGCTTCCTCCTGTCTTATAGAAAATAAAGGAGCTGGAGCAGAGTCTCTGCTTCCTCCTGTATTATAGAAAATAAAGGAGCTGGAGCAGCGTCACTGCTTCCTCCTGTATTATAGAAAATAAAGGAGCTGGAACAGCGTCACTGATTCCTCCTGTATTATAGAAAATAAAGGAGCTGGAGCAGCGTCACTGCTTCCACCTGTATTATAGAAAATAAAGGAGCTGGAGCAGCGTCTCTGCTTCCTCCTGAATTATAGAAAATAAAGGATCTGGAGCAGCGTCACTGCTTCCACCTGTATTATAGAAAATAAAGGAGCTGGAGCAGCGTCACTGCTTCCTCCTGTATTATAGAAAATAAAGGAGCTGGAGCAGCGTCTCTGCTTCCTCCTGTATTATAGAAAATAAAGGAGCTGGAGCAGCGTCTCTGCTTCCTCCTGAATTATAGAAAATAAAGGACCTGGAGCAGCGTCACTGCTTCCACCTGTATTATAGAAAATAAAGGAGCTGGAGCAGCGTCACTGCTTCCTCCTTTATTATAGAAAATAAAGGAGCTGGAGCAGCGTCACTGCTTCCTCCTGTATTATAGAAAATAAAGGAGCTGGAGCAGCGTCTCTGCTTCCTCCTGAATTAAAGAAAATGAAGGACCTGGAGCAGCGTCACTGCTTCCACCTGTATTATAGAAAATAAAGGAGCTGGAGCAGCGTCACTGCTTCCTCCTGTATTATAGAAAATAAAGGAGCTGGAGCAGCGTCACTGCTTCCTCCTGTATTATAGAAAATAAAGGAGCTGGAGCAGCGTCACTGCTTCCTCCTGTATTATAGAAAATAAAGGAGCTGGAGCAGCGTCTCTGCTTCCTCCTGAAATATAGAAAACAAAGTACCTGGAGCAGCGTCACTGCTTCCACCTGTATTATTGAAAATAAAGGAGCTGGAGCAGCGTCTCTGCTTCCTCCTGTATTATAGAAAATAAAGGAGCTGGAGCAGCATCACTGCTTCCTTCTGTATTATAGAAAATAAAGGAGCTGGAGCAGCGTCACTGCTTCCTCCTGTATTATAGAAAATAAAGGAGCAGGAGCAGCGTCTCTGCTTCCTCCTGTTTTATAGAAAATAAAGGACCTGGAGCAGCGTCACTGCTTCCTCCTGTATTATAGAAAATAAAGGACCTGGAGCAGCGTCACTGCTTCCACCTGTGTTATAGAAAATAAAGGAGCTGGAGCAGGGTCACTGCTTCCTCCTGTATTATAGAAAATAAAGGAGCAGGAGCAGCGTCTCTGCTTCCTCCTGTATTATAGAAAATAAAGGAGCTGGAGCAGCGTGTCTGCTTCCTCCTGTATTATAGAAAATAAAGGAGCTGGAGCAGGGTCACTGCTTCCTCCTGTATTATAGAAAATAAAGGAGCAGGAGCAGCGTGTCTGCTTCCTCCTGTATTATAGAAAATAACGGAGCAGGAGCAGCGTCACTGCTTCCACCTGTATTATAGAAAATAAAGGAGCTGGAGCAGCGTCACTGCTCCCTCCTGTATTATAGAAAATAAAAGAGCTGAAGCAGCGTCACTGCTTCCTCCTGTATGATAGAAAATAACGGAGCTGGAACAGCGTCACTGCCTCCTCCTGTAGTATAGAAAATAAACGAGCTGGAGCAGTGTCACTGCTTCCTGCTGTATTATAGAAAATAAAGGAGCTGGAGCAGCGTCACTGCTTCCTCCTGTATTATAGAAAATAAAGGAGCTGGAGCAGTGTCACTGCTTCCTGCTGTATTATAGAAAATAAAGGAGCTGGAGCAGCGTCACTGCTTCGTCCTGTATTATAGAAAATAAAGGAGCTGGAGCAGCGTCTCTGCCTCCTCCTGTATTATAGAAAATAAAGGAGCAGGAGCAGCGTCACTAACATCCTCCTGAATTATAGAAAATAAAGGAACTGGAGCAGCGTCTCTGCTTCCTCCTGTATTATAGAAAATAAAGGAGCTGGAGCAGCGTCTCTGCCTCCTCCTGTATTATAGAAAATAAAGGAGCTGGAACAGCGTCAATGCTTCCTCCTGTATTATAGAAAATAAAGGAGCTGAAACAGTTTCACTGTTTCCTGCTGTATTATACAAAATAAAGGAGCTGGAGCAGCGTCACTGCTTCCTGCTGTATTATACAAAATAAAGGAGATGGAGCAGCGTCACGGCTTCCTCCTGTACTATAGAAAATAAAGGTGCTGCAGCAGCGTCACTGCTTCCTCCTGTATGATAGAAAATAAAGGAGATGGAGCAGCGTCACTGCTTCCTCCTGTATTATAGAAAATAAAGGAGCTGGAGCAGTGTCACTGCTTCCTGCTGTATTATAGAAAATAAAGGAGCTGGAGCAGCGTCACTGCTTCGTCCTGTATTATAGAAAATAAAGGAGCTGGAGCAGCGTCTCTGCCTCCTCCTGTATTATAGAAAAAAAAGGAGCTGGAGCAGCGTCACTCACATCCTCCTGAATTATAGAAAATAAAGGAGCTGGAGCAGCGTCTCTGCTTCCTCCTGTATTATAGAAAATAAAGGAGCTGGAGCAGCGTCTCTGCCTCCTCCTGTATTATAGAAAATAAAGGAGCTGGAGCAGCGTCTCTGCTTCCTCCTGTATTATAGAAAATAAAGGAGCTGGAACAGCGTCACTGCTACCTCCTGTATTATAGAAAATAAAGGAGCTGGAGCAGTGTCACTGCTTCCTGCTGTATTATAGAAAATAAAGGAGCTGGAGCAGCGTCACTCACATCCTCCTGAATTATAGAAAATAAAGGAGCTGGAGCAGCGTCTCTGCTTCCTCCTGTATTATAGAAAATAAAGGAGCTGGAGCAGCGTCTCTGCCTCCTCCTGTATTATAGAAAATAAAGGAGCTGGAGCAGCGTCACTGCTTCCTCCTGTATTATAGAAAATAAAGGAGCTGGAACAGCGTCACTGCTACCTCCTGTATTATAGAAAATAAAGGAGCTGGAGCAGTGTCACTGCTTCCTGCTGTATTATACAAAATAAAGGAGATGGAGCAGCGTCACGGCTTCCTCCTGTACTATAGAAAATAAAGGAGCTGCAGCAGCGTCACTGCTTGCTCCTGTATTATAGAAAATAAAGGAGCTGGTGCAGCGTCACTGCTTCCTCCTGTATTGTAGAAAATAAAGGAGCTGGAGCAGCGTCACTGCTTCCTGCTGTATTATACAAAATAAAGGAGATGGAGCAGCATCTCTGCTTCCTCCTGTATAATAGATAATAAAGGAGCTGCAGCAGCGTCACTGCTTCCTCCTGTATTATAGAAAATAAAGGAGCTGGAGCAGCGTCACTGCTTCCTCCTGTATTATAAAAAATAAAGGTTCTGGAGCAGCGTCACTGCTTCCTCCTGTATTATAGAAAATAAAGGAGCTGGAGCAGCGTCACTGCTTCCTCCTGTATTATAGAAAATAAAGGAGCTGGAGCAGCGTCTCTGCTTCCTCCTGTATTATAGAAAATAAAGGAGCTGGAGCAGCGTCTCTGCTTCCACCTGTATAATGGAAAATAAAGGAGCTGGAGCAGCGTCACTGCTTCCTGCTGTATTATAGAAAATAAAGGAGCCGGAGCAGCGTTACTGCTTCATCCTGTATTATAGAAAATAAAGGAGCTGGAGCAGCGTTACAGCTTCCTCCTGTATTATAGAAAATAAAGGAGCTGGAGCAGCATCTCTGCTTCCTCCTGTATAATAGAAAATAAAGGAGCTGGAGCAGCGTCACTGCTTCCTCCTGTATAATAGAAAATAAAGGAGCTGGAGCAGCGTCACTGCTTCCTCCTGTCTTATAGAAAATAAAGGAGCTGGAGCAGAGTCTCTGCTTCCTCCTGTATTATAGAAAATAAAGGAGCTGGAGCAGCGTCACTGCTTCCTCCTGTATTATAGAAAATAAAGGAGCTGGAACAGCGTCACTGATTCCTCCTGTATTATAGAAAATAAAGGAGCTGGAGCAGCGTCACTGCTTCCACCTGTATTATAGAAAATAAAGGAGCTGGAGCAGCGTCTCTGCTTCCTCCTGAATTATAGAAAATAAAGGAGCTGGAGCAGCGTCACTGCTTCCTCCTGTATTATAGAAAATAAAGGAGCTGGAGCAGCGTCTCTGCTTCCTCCTGTATTATAGAAAATAAAGGAGCTGCAGCAGCGTCTCTGCTTCCTCCTGAATTATAGAAAATAAAGGACCTGGAGCAGCGTCACTGCTTCCACCTGTATTATAGAAAATAAAGGAGCTGGAGCAGCGTCACTGCTTCCTCCTTTATTATAGAAAATAAAGGAGCTGGAGCAGCGTCACTGCTTCCTCCTGTATTATAGAAAATAAAGGAGCTGGAGCAGCGTCTCTGCTTCCTCCTGAATTATAGAAAATAAAGGACCTGGAGCAGCGTCACTGCTTCCACCTGTATTATAGAAAATAAAGGAGCTGGAGCAGCGTCACTGCTTCCTCCTGTATTATAGAAAATAAAGGAGCTGGAGCAGCGTCACTGCTTCCTCCTGTATTATAGAAAATAAAGGAGCTGGAGCAGCGTCACTGCTTCCTCCTGTATTATAGAAAATAAAGGAGCTGGAGCAGCGTCTCTGCTTCCTCCTGAAATATAGAAAATAAAGTACCTGGAGCAGCGTCACTGCTTCCACCTGTATTATTGAAAATAAAGGAGCTGGAGCAGCGTCTCTGCTTCCTCCTGTATTATAGAAAATAAAGGAGCTGGAGCAGCATCACTGCTTCCTCCTGTATTATAGAAAATAAAGGAGCTGGAGCAGCGTCACTGCTTCCTCCTGTATTATAGAAAATAAAGGAGCAGGAGCAGCGTCTATGCTTCCTCCTGTATTATAGAAAATAAAGGAGCTGGAGCAGCGTCTCTGCTTCCTCCTGTTTTATAGAAAATAAAGGACCTGGAGCAGCGTCACTGCTTCCTCCTGTATTATAGAAAATAAAGGACCTGGAGCAGCGTCACTGCTTCCACCTGTATTATAGAAAATAAAGGAGCTGGAGCAGGGTCACTGCTTCCTCCTGTATTATAGAAAATAAAGGAGCAGGAGCAGCGTCTCTGCTTCCTCCTGTATTATAGAAAATAAAGGAGCTGGAGCAGCGTGTCTGCTTCCTCCTGTATTATAGAAAATAAAGGAGCTGGAGCAGGGTCACTGCTTCCTCCTGTATTATAGAAAATAAAGGAGCAGGAGCAGCGTGTCTGCTTCCTCCTGTATTATAGAAAATAACGGAGCAGGAGCAGCGTCACTGCTTCCACCTGTATTATAGAAAATAAAGTAGCTGGAGCAGCGTCACTGCTCCCTCCTGTATTATAGAAAATAAAAGAGCTGAAGCAGCGTCACTGCTTCCTCCTGTATGATAGAAAATAACGGAGCTGGAACAGCGTCACTGCCTCCTCCTGTAGTATAGAAAATAAACGAGCTGGAGCAGTGTCACTGCTTCCTGCTGTATTATAGAAAATAAAGGAGCTGGAGCAGCGTCACTGCTTCCTCCTGTATTATAGAAAATAAAGGAGCTGGAGCAGTGTCACTGCTTCCTGCTGTATTATAGAAAATAAAGGAGCTGGAGCAGCGTCACTGCTTCGTCCTGTATTATAGAAAATAAAGGAGCTGGAGCAGCGTCTCTGCCTCCTCCTGTATTATAGAAAATAAAGGAGCAGGAGCAGCGTCACTCACATCCTCCTGAATTATAGAAAATAAAGGAACTGGAGCAGCGTCTCTGCTTCCTCCTGTATTATAGAAAATAAAGGAGCTGGAGCAGCGTCTCTGCCTCCTCCTGTATTATAGAAAATAAAGGAGCTGGAACAGCGTCAATGCTTCCTCCTGTATTATAGAAAATAAAGGAGCTGAAACAGTTTCACTGTTTCCTGCTGTATTATACAAAATAAAGGAGCTGGAGCAGCGTCACTGCTTCCTGCTGTATTATAGAAAATAAAGGAGATGGAGCAGCGTCACGGCTTCCTCCTGTACTATAGAAAATAAAGGTGCTGCAGCAGCGTCACTGCTTCCTCCTGTATTATAGAAAATAAAGGAGCTGGAGCAGCGTCACTGCTTCCTCCTGTATTGTAGAAAATAAAGGAGCTGGAGCAGCGTCACTGCTTCCTCCTGTACTATAGAAAATGAAGGAGCTGGAGCAGCGTTTCTGCTTCCTCCTGTATTATAGAAAATAAAGGAGCTGGAGCAGGGTCACTGCTTCCTCCTGTATTATAGAAAATAAAGGAGCTGGAGCAGCGTCTCTGCTTCCTCCTGTATTATAGAAAATAAAGGAGCTGGAGCAGCGTCACTGCTTCCTCCTGTATGATAGAAAATAAAGGAGCTGGAGCAGCGTCACTGCTTCCTCCTGTATTATAGAAAATAAAGGAGCTAGAGCAGCGTCACTGCTTCCTCCCGTGTTATAGAAAATAAAGTAGCTGGAGCAGCGTCACTGCTTCCTCCTGTATTATAGAAAATAAAGGAGCTGGAGCTGCGTCACTGCTTCCTCCTGTATTATAGAAAATAAAGGAGCTGGAGCAGCGTCTCTGCTTCCTCCTGTATTATAGAAAATAAAGGAGCTGGAGCAGCGTCACTGCTTCCCCCTGTATTATAGAAAATAAAGGAGCTGGAGCAGCGTCTCTGCTTCCTCCTGTATTATAGAAAATAAAGGAGCTGGAGCAGCGTCACTGCTTCCTCCTGTATTATAGAAAATAAAGGAGCTAGAGCAGCGTCACTGCTTCCTCCTGTATAATAGAAAATAAAGGAGCTGGAGCAGCGTCACTGCTTCCTCCTATATTATAGAAAATAAAGGAGCTGGAGCAGCGTCACTGCTTCCTCCTATATTATAGAAAATAAAAGAGCTGGGGCAGCGTCACGGCTTCCTCCTGTATTATTGAAAATAAAGGAGCTGCAGCAGCGTCACTGCTTCCTCCTGTATTATAGAAAATAAAGACCTGGAGCAGCGTCTCTGCTTCCTCCTGTATTATCGAAAATAAAGGAGCTGGAGCAGCGTCACTGCTTCCCTCTGTATTATAGAAAATAAAGGAGCTGGAGCAGCGTCTCTGCTTCCTCCTGTATTATAGAAAATAAAGGAGCTGGAGCAGCGTCACTGCTTCCTCCTGTATTATAGAAAATAAAGGAGCTGGAGCAGCGTCACTGCTTCCTCCTGTACTATAGAAAATGAAGGAGCTGGAGCAGCGTTTCTGCTTCCTCCCGTATTATAGAAAATAAAGGAGCTGGAGCAGCGTCTCTGCTTCCTCCTGTATTATAGAAAATAAAGGAGCTGGAGCAGCGTCACTGCTTCCTCCAGTATTATAGAAAATAAAGGAGCTGGAGCAGTGTCACTGCTTCCTCCTGTATTATAGAAAATAAAGGAGCTGGAGCAGCGTCACTGCTTCCTCCTGTACTATAGAAAATGAAGGAGCTGGAGCAGCGTTTCTGCTTCCTCCCGTATTATAGAAAATAAAGGAGCTGGAGCAGCGTCTCTGCTTCCTCCTGTATTATAGAAAAAAAAGGAGCTGGAGCAGCGTCACTCACATCCTCCTGAATTACAGAAAATAAAGGAGCTGGAGCAGCGTCACTGCTTCCTCCTGTATTATAGAAAATAAATGAGCTGGAGCAGAGTCTCTGCTTCCTCCTGTATTATAGAAAATAAAGGAGCTGGAGCAGCGTCACTGCTTCCTCCTGTACTATAGAAAATGAAGGAGCTGGAGCAGCGTTTCTGCTTCCTCCTGTATTATAGAAAATAAAGGAGCTGGAGCAGGGTCACTGCTTCCTCCTGTATTATAGAAAATAAAGGACCTGGAGCAGCGTCTCTGCTTCCTCCTGTATTATAGAAAAAAAAGGAGCTGGAGCAGCGTCACTCACATCCTCCTGAATTATAGAAAATAAAGGAGCTGGAGCAGCGTCACTGCTTCCTCCTGTATTATAGAAAATAAAGGAGCTGGAGCAGAGTCTCTGCTTCCTCCTGTATTATAGAAAATAAAGGAGCTGGAGCAGCGTCACTGCTTCCTCCTGTACTATAGAAAATGAAGGAGCTGGAGCAGCGTTTCTGCTTCCTCCTGTATTATAGAAAATAAAGGAGCTGGAGCAGCGTCACTGCTTCCTCCTGTATTGTTGAAAATAAAGGAGCTGGAGCAGCGTCACTGCTTCCTCCTATATTATAGAAAATAAAGGAGCTGGAGCAGAGTCTCTGCTTCCTCCTGTATTATAGAAAATAAAGGAGCTGGAGCAGCGTCACTGCTTCCTCCTGTACTATATAAAATGAAGGAGCTGGAACAGCGTCACTGCTTCCTCCTGTATTATCGAAATTAAAGGAGCAGGAGCAGCGTCTCTGCTTCCTCCTGTATTATAGAAAATAAAGGAGCTGGAGCAGCGTCACTGCTTCCTCCTGTATTATCTAAATTAAAGGAGCTGGAGCAGCGTCACTGCTTCCTCCTGTACTATAGAAATTAAAGGAGCTGGAGCAGCGTCACTGCTTTCTCCTGTATTATAGAAAATAAAGGACCTGGAGCAGCGTCTCTGCATCCTCCTGTATTATATAAATTAAAGGAGCAGGTGTAGCGTCACTGCTTCCTCCTGTATTATAGAATATCAAGGTACTGGTGCAGCGTCACTCCTTCCTCATGTATTATAGAAATTAAAGGAGCTGGAGCAGCGTCAATGCTTCCTCCTGTATTATAGAAAATAAAGGAGCTGGAGCAGCGTCACTGCTTCCTCCTGTATTATAGAAAATAAAGGAGCTGGAGCACCGTCACTGCTCCCTCCTGTATTATAGAAAATAAAGGAGCTGGAGCAGCGTCACTGCTTCCTCCTGTATTATAGAAAATAAAGGAGCTGGAGCAGCGTCACTGCTTCCTCCTGTATTATAGGAAATAAAGGAGCTGGAGCAGCGTCACTGCTTCCTCCTGCATTACAGAGAATAAAGGTGCAGGAGCAGCGTCTCTGCTTCGTCCTGTATTATAGAAAATAAAGGAGCTGGAGCAGCGTCACTGCTTCCTCCTGTATTATAGAAAATATATGATCTGGAGCAGCGTCTCTGCTTCCTCCTGTATTATAGAAAATAAAGGAGCTAGAGCAGCGTCACTGCTTCCTCCTGTATTATAGAAAATAAAGGAGCTGGCGCAGCGTCTCTGCTTTCTCTTGTATTATAGAAAATAAAGGAGCTGGAGCAGCGTCTCTGCTTCCTCCTGTTTTATAGAAAATAAAGGAGCTGGTGCAGCGTCTCTGCTTCCTCCTGTTTTATAGAAACGGTGCTGGCACTCCCACCAATTTTCCAATGTCATTGCACTGTGCACCGAATCTCCCATGTATTGATTCCCACCAAATCTGGAATTGACTCATACCCCTGTACCATTTAATAGACCGCTGACAGAATTATCTAATTTTGGCAATCCCTGCATCATATTGCCAAATTCCCCAAACTGCAAATATCCCCCTGTTGTGGTGAACTGCACCAACTCCCCCATTTTGTGGTGCACTGCATTGAATCTGGTACACTAATCCTTTTGCAACATTTGTCCTATTTACTGAAACACTGCCCGTGTTCTCCCATTTGCTCCAATTCTCGAAGTTATCAGGATCCTGCACCAGGTCTTTCATTTACTGATACCCCACACCAATTCTCCAATTCATTGTTGCTTAGCATCATTTCGCCCAATTACTGATGTCCTGAACAAGTTCTCCATTCAGTGTTGCCTTACACCAATCCTCAAACTGACTGATGCCCTCGCCCAATTTAGGGGTGCGCTACTCTACATCTCCCTGTCCCAATTCTCCCATTTAGTGCAACACAGCATAACGCATCCAGTTAGTCCTGAACTGCACTAATTCACCCATTATCTGATGCCCTGTTGCAAATTCTCACATTTCGATAAGCTCTTTCCCAATTTTTCCATTTCGTAGTTTCTTGCAATGATTCTCCAATTTCGTGGAGAGCTGCCAGAATTCTTAAATTTAGGCGTGGACGGGTTGGGTTGAAGGGTCTGTTTCCGTGCTGTACATCTCAAAGGCTGTAATTAGTGTCCCGCTTCCCTGCACCATTTCTCCCATTCACCAATCCTGCATTCGGGAATTTCACCATCTCACACATTGAGGTTATCCTGCCCCAGTCCTCCCACTTAGAATTTAATGGCTTCTGCATGAATTCTCCAATTACTGATGCCCGGCATCAATTCCTTCCATTTACTTATTCCCTGAAACACATCTTCCACGGACGGGTGCCCTGCTGAATTGTTTTCATTTAGTGATGCACTGAACTGAATCACTACTTTACCGAACTTTGCACATTTCTTTTTATTGATTCCCTGACCCCTATTCCCCAATGCTCTGCTCCAATTTTCCATTATATCGGCACCCATCAATTTTCGAATGTAATGACACTGTGCACCAAATCTCCCATTTACTCATATCCCTGTACTAAATTTTCCATTTACTGATGCCCGAGCCCGATTCTACCATTTAAGCGTGCGCTACTCTAATTCTCCCATTTACTGATGACCCGCACCAATTCTCTAATTTAGCTCCACTGTGCACCAGGTCTCTCATTTACTGATGTCCCGCATCAATTCTCCAATTCAGTGTTGTCGAGCACAATTTCCCTCAATTACTGACGTCCTGAACAAGTTCTCCACTCAGTGTTGCCTTTCACCAATCCTCATACTGACTGATGCCCTCACCCAATTTAGGGGTGCCCTACTCTCATTCACACATCAAGTATTGTCCTGTCCCAATTCTCCCATTTAGTGCTACACTGCACCAATTCCCCCATTTACGGCGAAATGAAACTCTCCCATTTGGTGCGAACTGCACCAATTTGCCATTATCGGATGCCCCGTTCCAAATTCTCTTATTTCTATTAGCCCTTGCCCAATCCTTCCATTTAGTAGTTCCTTGGAATGATTCTCCAATTTCGTGGAGTGCTCCCAGAATTCTAAAATTGACCCATAGACAAGTTGGACTGAAGTATCTGTTTCCGTGTTTTACATCTCTATGATTGTATGGCTCTATTTATGACTCGGCTGCTCTGCACCATTTCTCCCATTTACCAATCCTGCACAATCCTGAAACTGCACCAACTCTCCCTTTGAGTATTATCCTGCCCAGTTTAAAGGCACCGGCATGAATTCTCCAATTATTGACACCCTGCATCAGTTCCTTCCATTCAATTGTTCCCTGAAACACTTCGTCCACGTACGAGTGCCCTGCTGAAGTGTTTTCATTTAGTGATGCACTGAACTGAATCACTAATTTACCGAACTTTGCACATTTCTTTTTATTGATTCCCTGGCCCCGATTCCCCAATCAGGAATAGGTTCTTGTTGTACTTTTGAGACTGGTGTCATATTGTCAAACTTGTATGTTGGGGCAGTAGACTTACCCTTTGGGTAGAGAACTGGCTCGAAGGTAGAAGACAGAAGGTGGTGGGGGAGGGTTGCTTTTCAGACTGGAGGCCTGTGAACAGCGGTGTGCCCCAAGGATCGGTGCTGGGTCCATTGTTGTTTTGTCATTTATATAAATGATTTGGATGTGACCATAGGACGAATGGTTAGTAAGTTTGCAAATGACAGTAAAATTTAAAGTGTCAAGGACAGTGAAGATGGTTACCTCAGAGGACAACGTGATCTTGATCAGATGGGCCAATGGGCTGAGGAGTGGCAGATGGAGATTAATTTGGATAAGTGTGAGGTGCTGCATTTTGGAAAGGCAAAAGAGAGAATGACTTATTCACTTATTCACTGATTTATTTACCAGGTACTGGGGTGTTGCTAAACAAATCGACCTGGAGTGCAGCTTCATAGATCGTTGAAGGTGGACTAACATTTCGATAGGACAGTGAAGAAGGTGTTTGGCATTTTTGTCTTTATTGCTCAGTTAATTGTGTAAGGGAGTTGGGAGGTCATGTTGCGGTATTGGTTCGGCCACTTTTGGTACATAATGTGCAATTCTGGGAGAAAGTGAGGACTACAGATGCTGGAGATCAGAGCTGAAAATGTGTTGCTGGAAAAGCGCAGCAGGTCAGGCAGCATCCAAGGAACAGGAGAATCGACGTTTCGGGCATATGCCCTTCTTCAGGAACACCACCAGTTGGCAATTCCACATCAAGCAACTCCCCACCCTGGCTTGGAAAAACATCTCAGTCCCACAAGTGCCATTGGTTGGAAATCCTGGAACTCCCTCCCTTACATCATTGTGGGTTTATCTGCACCAAATAAATGGCAGCATTTCAAGGCAATAACTCACCGTCACCTTCACCAGAGCAATTATATCTGAGCAACCCGTGGTGACCCAGCGGCAATGACCCAAACACATTAATGAATCACAAAATAAAGCTCAGTATTTGGGACCCCTGTGCTCCAGTGCTGAGTATCTGAATAAATTGGGTCTATGTTCTAGAAAACTGAAAGGCGATTTCATTGGAATATCTCAGATTGTGAAGAGGCTTGAGAGGGTAGATGTTGAGAAATTAATCCTGTGGGTCTTGGAATCTGAAACACAAGAATACAGTCTCAGGAGTGAGGGCACTGACTCTGTGCTGTCAGTTTAAATTTATATAACCACGAGATTCAGATTCTCCTCAGTCAAGGCAGAGACTCTGTGCAGGATGGTTAAATAAACATGCATATTCAGGAGATTTAAATTCTCCACACGTTAGGGCACTGACATTGTGCTGGCTGGTTACATAAATGTATATAATCAGGAGATTGAGAATCTCCTCAGTTGAGGGCACTGACACTGTGCTGGCTGGTTTAATATATATAACCAGGAGATTTAGTGTCTGCTCATTCTGGGGCACTGACTCTGTGCTGTGTATTTAAATATACATAACCAGGGAATTTAGTGTCTGCTCATTCTGGGGCACTGACTCTGTGCTGTGTATTTAAATATACATAACCAGGAGATTTAGTGTCTGCTCATTCTGGGGCACTGACTCTGTGCTGTGTATTTAAATATACATAACCAGGGGATTTAGTGTCTGCTCATTCTGGGGCACTGACTCTGCGCTGTGTATTTAAATATACATAACCAGGGGATTTAGATTCTACTCAGTTATGGGCACTGACTCTGTTCTGTCTGTTTAATATATATCACGAGCTAGTTAATTAAATATAACCAGGAGATTTACTGTCTCCTCAGTTTCGGGCACTGATTCTATGATGGCTGATTAAATAAATATATAACCAAGGGATTTAGAGTCTGCTCATTCTAGGGCACTGACTCTGTGCTGTGTATTTACATATACATAACCAGGAGATTTAGAGTCACCTCTGTTTAGGGCACTGACTCTGTGCGGGCTGGTCTAATATATATAACAAGGAGATTTAGAGTCACCTCAGTTTAGGGCTCAGACTATGTGCTGAATTTATAAATACATATAAACTGCCAGGAGATTTAAAGTCTCCTCAGTTAAGGGCACTGACCCTGTGCTGTCGTTTAAATATATATAACCAGGAAATTTAGAGTCTCCGCAAGTTAGGGCACTGACTGTGTTGGCTGGTTAAATATATAAAACCAGGAGATTTAGAGTCTGCTCATTCTCGGGCACTGACTCTGTGCTGTATATTTAAATATACATAACCAGGAGATTTAGTCTCTACTCCATTATGGGCATTGACTCTGTTCTGTCTGTTTAATATATATAACGAGCTGGTTAATTAAATCTAACCAGGAGATTTACTGTCTCCTCATTTTCAGGAACTGACTGTGGTGGCAGCTGTTTAAAACTATTATAACCAGAATATTTAGAGTCTCTTCAGTTTGGGGCACTGACTCTGGGCTGGCTGGTTAAAAAAAACAGATATAACTAGGAGATTTAGAATCTCCTCAGTTAAGGGCACAGACTCTCTACTGGCTAGTTAAATAAATACGTCAAACCACGAGATTCAGATTCTCCTCAGTCGAGAGCACTGACTCTGCTGGATGGTTAAATAAACATGTACATCCAGGAGATTTAAACTCTCCACAATTTAGGGCACTGACTCTGTGCTGGCTGGTTAAATAAATATATATAACTAGGAGATTTAGAATATCCTCAGGTTAGGGCACTGATTGTATGGGGGCTGGTTAAATTTTTATAACAAGAATATTTAGAGTCTCCTCAGTTTGCTGGCTAGTTAAATAAATAGATACAACCAGGAGATTTCGAGTCTCTAGTTTAGGGCACTGACAGTGTGTTGGCTGGTTTAATATATATAACCAGGAGATTTAGAGTCTCTAGTTTAGGGCACTGACTTTCTGCTGGTGAGTTAAATAAATATATGTAGTCACGGCATTTAAAGTCTGCTCATTTTAGGGCACTGACGCTGTGCTGGCTGGTTAAATAAATGTATGTAACTAAGAGATTTACAGTTTCCTCAGTTTAGGGCTCAGACTATGTGCTGTAGAGATAAATACATATATATTTAAAACCAGGAGATTGAGAGTCTCCTCAGTTTGGGGCACTGACTCTGTGCTGGCTGGTTAAATAAATATATAAAACCAAGAGATTCTCCTGATTTAAGGGCACTGACTCTGCGCTGTCCATTTAAATATATATAACCAGGATATTTAGAGTCTCCTCAGCTTAGGCCACTGACTGTTGGCTGACGGGTTAAATACATTTATATAACTCGGTGATTTACAGTTTCCTCAGTTTAGGGCTCAAACTATGTGCTGTTGTTTAAATATATACAACCAGGAGATTCAGAGTCTCCTCAGGTTAGGGCACTGACTGTGTTGGCTGGTTAAATATATACAACCAGGAGATTTAGAGTCTCCTCATTTTGGGGCACTGACTCTGTGCTGTCTGACTAAATAAATATACATAACCAGGAGATTTAGAGCCTGCTTATTGTAGGGCACTGACTCTGGGCTGGCTGGTTCAGTAAAAATATATAACCAGGATATTTAGAGTCTCCTTAGTTTCGAGCACTGACTGAGGCTGGCGGCTTAAATAAGTATATAACCAGGAGATTTAGAGACACCTCAGATTAGGGCTCAGACTATGTGATGGATGAATAAATACATATATATAACCAGGAGAAAGTCAGTGCCCGAAACTGAGGAGAATCAAATCTCCTGGTTATATATAATTAACCAGACAGCACAGAGTCAGTGCCTTAACTGAGGAGACTCTAAATCGCCTGGTTATATACATTTAATCAAACAGCACTCAGTCAGTTCCTTGAAATGAGGAGACTCTAAATCTCCTGTTAATCAACCAGCCAGCATAGAGTCAAAGCATTAAAATGAGGAGACTCTAAAACTCCAGGTAATTTATGTGTATTTATCCATCCAGCACGTAGTCTGAGCTCTAAACTGAGGAGATTCTAAATCTCTTCATAATATATATATATATATATATATATATATATATATATATATATATATATATATATATATATATATATATATTTAATTAACCCATCAGCACAAAGACAGTGCCCTAAACTGAGGAGACTCTAAATTTCTGGTCTTATACATATATACTTAAACAGACAGCACAGAGACAGTGCCCTTTACTGAGGAGAATCTAAATTTCCTGTTGTTTTGAAATTAGTCAACCAGCATAAAGTCAGTGCTGACTCTGTATTGGCTGGTTAAATAAATATATGTAACCAGGACATTTAGAGTCTCCTCAGTTTGGGGCACTGACTCTGGACTGGCTGGGTAAGTCGATATATCACCAGGAGATATAGAGTCTGCTTATTTTAGAGTTCAGACAATGTGCTGGCTGTGCCCATAACTGACATAAGTAGAGTCTAAATCCCCTGGTTATGTATATTTAAATACACAGCACAGAGTCAGTGCCCCAGAATGAGCAGACTCTAAATCCCCTGGTTATGTATATTTAAATACACAGCACAGAGTCAGTGCCCCAGAATGAGCAGACTCTAAATCTCCTGGTTATGTATATTTAAATACTCAGCACAGAGTCAGTGCCCTAGAATGAGCAGACTCTAAATCCCCTGGTTATATGTATTAAACAAGCCAGCACAGAGTCAGTGTCCGAAAATGAGCATACACTAAATCCCCTGCTTATATATAGTAAACCAGCTAACACAGAGTCAGTGCCCTAAACTGAGGAGATTCTAAATCTCCTGATTATATATATTTATGTAACCAGCAAGCACAATGTCAGTGCCCTAACGTGTGGAGAACTTAAATCTCCTGGATATGCATGTTTATTTAACCATCCTGCACAGAGTCTCTGCCTTGACTGAGGAGAATCTGAATCTCGTGGTTATGTATATTTAAACAGACAGCACAGAGTCAGTGCCCTCACCAGAGGAGACTCTAAATCTCCAGGTTATATATATTTATATAACCATCCAGCCCAGAGTCAGTATCCCAAACTGAGGAGACTCTAACCCTCCTGGCTATATACATTTAACCAGCCTGCACAGAAGAGACGCTAAATATCCTGGTTATATATATTTATTTAACCAGCCAGCAGCAAGTCAGTGACCTAAACTGAGGAGACTGTAATTATCCTGGTTATATATATTTAACCAGCCAACACCGAGTCAGGCCCTCAAAGTGAGAAGATTCGATATCTTCTGGTTATATCTATTTATTTATAAAAGCCAACCCAGAGTCACCCCAAACTGTGGAGACCCTAAATACGCTATTTATAAAAAATTTAACCAGCCACCACACAGTCAGTGCCCTAAAAATGAGGAGACTGTAAATCTCCTGTTTATATATTTATTTAATCAGCTAGCATAGAAACAGTGCCCCAAAATGAGCAGCCTCGAAATGTCCTGGTTACATCTGTTAACTTAAACAGCCAGCCCACAAGCAGTGCCGTAAACTGTGGAGATTTTAAATTTCCTGGTTATTTATATTTAAACAGACAGCACAGACTCAGTGCGTTTAACTGGGTAGACTCTATATCTCCTGGTAGTATATATTTGTTTACCCAGCCAGCCCAGAGTCAGTATCCCAAACTAAGGAGACTATAACCCTCCTGGCTATATACATTTAACCAGCCAGCACAGAGTCAGTGCCCTTATCTGAGGAGACGCTAAATCTCCTGGTTATATATATTTATTTAACCAGCCAGCACAGAGTCAGTGCACTAAATTGAACAGAATTTAAATCTCCTGGTGACATGCATATATTTCACCAGCCAGCACAGAGTCAGTGACCTAAAGTGAGGATTCTCTACATCTACTGGTTATGTATATTGACCCAGCCAGCCCAGAGTCAGTGCTCCAAACTGAGGAGACTCTGAATCACCTGGATATATATATTTAAACAGACAGCAAAGAGGCAGTGCCCTAAACGTAGGAGACTCGAAATCTCCCGGCTATATATATGTATTAATCCATCCAGCACATAGTCTGAACCCTAAACTAGGGAGACTGTAAATCTCCTACTTATATATATTTATTTAAGTCGCCAGCCAACAGTCATGTGCCGTAAACTGAGGAGACTCTCAGTCTCCTGGTTATATATATTTAAACAGTCAGCACCAAGTCTGTGCCCTAAACTGAGGAGACTCTAAATCTCCTGTATATATATATTTATTTAATCAGCCAGACCTGAGAGAGTGCCCAAAACTGAGGAGATGCTAAATATACTGGTTTTATATATTTACCAAGCAGGCACAGAGTCAGTGCCCTTTACTGAACAGGTTCTAAATCTCCTGGTTATATCTATTCATTTGATCAGCCAGCCCAGAGTCAGTGCCCCACACTGTGGAGACTCTAAATATCCTGGTTATAAAAGTTTTAACCAGCCACCACACAGTCAGTGCCTTAAAATGAGGAGTCTCTACATCTCCAAGTTATATTTAATTAACCATCTCGCACAGAGTCGGGGCCTTAAAAAGAGGAGTCTCTAAATCTCCTGGTTATATATAATTAACCTGCGAGCACAGAGTCAGTGCCCCAAACTAAGGAGACTCTAAATATCCTACTTATATTTCAGTATTTAGTATTTAAGCAGCCAGCACAGGGTCAATGCCCTATAATGAGCAGAGTTTAAATGTGCTGCTTATATTTATTTATTTATTCAGTTAGCACAGAGTCAGTGCCATAAACTGAGGAGACTCTAAATATCCTGGTTATATATATTTAAATGGACAGCATTGAGCCAGTGCCTTAAACTGAGGAGACACTAAATCACTGGGTTATATATATTTATTTACCCAGCCAGCCCAGAGTCAGTCCCCTTAACTGACAAGACTCTAAATCTCCAGGTAATATATATTTAAACAGCCAGCCCAGACTCAGTGCCCTAAACTGAGGAGACTCTAAATCTCCTCCTTATATATATTTAAACAAACAGCACAGAGTTAATGCCCTTAACAGAGGAGATACTAAATCTCCTAGTTAGATTTCTGAATTTAACCAGCCAGCAGAAAGTCAGTGCCCTCAACTGAGGTGACTGTAATTCTCCTGCTTCTATATATTTAACCAGCCAACAATGAGTCAGTGCCCTAAATCGAGGAGAATCTGAATCTAATGGTTATGTATATTTATTTAATCAGCCAGCATAGAATCAGTGCCCTAACACGAGCCGACTACAAATCCCGTGGTTATGTATCTTTAACCAGCCAGCACAGAGTCAATGCCCTAAGCTGAAGAGACCCTAAATCTCCTGGATGTATCCATTTATTTAACCAGCCACCACAAAGTCAGTGCCCTAAACTGAGGAGACTTTTCTTTCAACTGTGACGTCCAGGAATGGACAATGGAGAACTACAAACCTGTGTATACAGAAAACCGACAAACACTGACCAAATACTTAACTACACCAGAAACCATCCCAACACACACAAACAAAGCTGTATCAGAACACTATTCCAACGAGCCACCTCACACTGCAGCACAGACGAACTTCGGAAAACAGAGGAGATCCACCGATACAACGTATTCAAGAAGTACGGGTACTCAAAAAATACAGTGCGCAGATTCCTCAAGAACAAGCCACGACAAGCAGACGAAACACAGCCAGAAACCCTAACCACCTTACCATACATCAAAGAAGTTCCAGAAATGACAGCCAGACTACTAAGACCCCTCGGAATCCTAGTAGCACACAAACCCACCAACACTCTCAAACACAAACTAACAAACTTAAAAGTACCACCCATTACAAAACCAACGTCATCTACAAAATTCCATACAAGGACGGCTGCAAACACTATGTAGGACAAACAGGAAGAAAGTTAGCCACCAGGGTACTCGAACACCAGCTCGCCACAAAAATACATGACCATCTCTCGCTAGTAACCCTACACACGGATGAAAAAAAACACAATTTCGACTGGGACAACACATCTATCCTGGGACAGGCTAAGCAAAGACATGTCAGAGAATTCCTAGAGGCCTGGCACTCCAACCACAACGCCATAAACAAACAAATAGATCTAGATACCATCCAACAACCCGTCTGAAAACAATTGGAAATGACTTTATCACAAACCCCAGGAACCCCATCCAGAAGAAAGATATCAATGGAAGGCAGGAGACAACAGCTTCTCTTCACTTGGAGGTCGCCACTGATGATGTTACCTAGCCAGGTAATGAAACGTCTGGATATCAAACCTACAGCTCAGTGAGCAAACCTACACCCTAAATCTGCCAGATGTTGCAGCGACAAGCAGGGGTGACATATGGAAGAGGTAATAGTGGTTTATGATCTGCAGAATGGCACAGAGACAAGCAGGAGTGAAATCTGGAAGAGGTAATAGTTGTTTATAATCAGAACGATGTTGCAGAGTCAAACAGGAGTGAAATAAGGAAGCGCGTAATAGTTGTTTCTGGTCTGCAGATTTTTACAGGGACAAGCAGAATGGAATCTAGATGAAGTAATAGCTGATTATAATCTGCCAGAAGTTACAGAAACAATTCGGAGTGAAATTGTTCGAGATAATTGTTGTTTATGATCAGCATGATGTTACAGAACAAGCAGGAGTGAAATCTGGTAGAGGTAATATATTTTTAATGGCTGCAGGATTTTACTGAGACAATGAGGAGAGCGTAGATTCACGAGGTCAATTCCTGGAATGGCGGGACTATCTTATGTTGAAAAATTGGTGCGACTGGGCTTGGATACCCTTGAGTTTAGAAGATTGAGAGGGGATCCGATTGAGACATATAAGATTATTAAAGGATTGGACACTCTGGCGGCAGGAAACATATTCCTGCTGATGGGTGAGTGCTGAACCAGAGGACACAGCTTAAAAATAAGGGGTAGGCCATTTAGAACAGAGTTGATGAGAAACTTCTAGAACCAGAGAGTGGTGGGTGTGTGGAATGCTCTGTGTGTAGAAGGCAGTGGAGGCCCAGTCTCTGGATTCGTTTAAGAAAGAGTTGGACAGAGCTTCAAGGACAGTGGAATCAAGGGTTATGGAGATAAGGCAGGAACAGGATACTGATTAGGAATGATCAGCTGGATCAACTGGATTACAGGGTTAGTGCTCATGTGCCTGACTGGGATAGTTCAGCTGAGACAAGATGCTCTGTAGAAATTCCCCAAGCTTCCTTCCAGAGCAGCTTCCAGACCCACGGCACTATCATGTGGAATGCTGAGCACAGCAGGTACACGGGAACACCATCAGTCGGCAATTCCACATCAAGCCACTCCCACCCTGGCTTAGAAATACATCTCAGTCCCACAAGTGCCATTGGTTGGAAATCCTGGAACTCCCTCCCTTACATCATTGTGGGTTTATCTGCACCAAATAAATGGCAGCAGCTCAAGGCAATAACTCACCGTCACCTTCACCAGAGCAATTATATCTGAGCAACCCGTGGTGACCCAGCGGCAATGACCCAAACACATTAATGAATCACAAAATAAAGCTCAGTATTTGGGACCCCTGTGCTCCAGTGCTGAGTATCGGAATAAATTGGGTCTATGCTCTAGAAAACTGAAAGGCGATTTCATTGGAATATCTCAGATTGTGAAGAGGCTTGAGAGGGTAGATGTTGAGAAATTAATCCTGTGGGTCTTGGAATCTGAAACACAAGAACACAGTCTCAGGAGTTGCTGGAAAAGCTCAGCAGGTCAGGCAGTATCTGTGCAGAGAAATCAGCGTTAATGTTACAGCATCCGCAGTTCATTCGGGTTTGATTGCCACCCTCTCAGGGGAAGGGGCAGGTTATTTGGGACTGAGATGAGGAGACAGCGCTTCACTCTAAGGCCTCTGAGTCTTTAATATTCTCTCTTCCTGAGGATTGTGGATGCTCCCTCACTGAGTACATTTCAGATTGGAATAGACAGATTGCCGGGGTCTCAGGGAGTCACGGGATATGGAGAGTGGGTAGGAAACCGGATTTGAAATCTCAAACCAGCTCTGATTGGATTGACTGCCAGAACAGACTGAACAGTTTAAACAGGCTGTATAGTCTCCTCCTGCTCACATTTCCTGAGCTCTTAGATGTTTACTGAACCAACTCCCAATCCCTTTGGATTTGGTTGCATGAAACCGTTTATCATTAAATCTCTGCAGCCTCCACCCTATTACAAACCATCTTATTCTTTCTTCAACGTTACCCCCATTCCAATTGCTCAGAAATCATTACTTTTCTAACTTCCTTCCGCTCTGCTGAATCCCCTCACCCTCATAACACACGGGTTAACCTTTCCCTTCTCCCTATAGATGCTGCCTGACCTTATCAGATTTCTCAGCATGGCCTGTGTTTATTTCAGAGGGAATGACATCTCCCTGTTCCTGTTTCTGTGAGAGGATACATTCCCCAATCCGACTCCTTGATATTCCGTTTGTTCACAGAGAAAAGAGGGATCGCTCTGTCCAAAATCATAACATGCACAGAAGGGCATCTGTATATTGTGGTGGTATTAACAATAAAACATCTTAAACCAAATGAAATCCATGAGGAAATGGCATGTTGTAATGGGATCTGTAAGGGGCAGGAATTCAATCCGCCCTCCCCCTGTTGTTATTGGGTATGATGCTCCTGACCCACCAATACACAGATCTGACTGAATGCACAAACAACCCCTCTCCATCCATTTCATTCAGAATAAGGTCAATAACAGGACGGATTAAAACACAATACAAACTGTGGTGAATGCTGCATGTAGGGAGGCATGTTACTGTAGAGGTTTTACAGCACTGAGGTCAGGCTGTTCGGCCCATCATTAACATACCAGTCTAACCGCCTGGACTCCCTCTTGACTCGGGTTTGACTCCTGGCAATCGCAGTATTGTGGTTTGTAAACAGACTTTTAAAGGAAAGGCACTGGGGTAAATCGAGGAAATGAATCTTTCATTCTCTGTTAAAACGGATCTGTCAGATTGCTCCTGGCGATGGTTTCTGTGAATTGCAGTGTGGAATCGGAAGCTTTCCCCTCTGCTGCTTCCCATTTCTTATTGAAATATTGGTTGCAGCACAAGGATGGGTTTGTTTTGTTCGAAAAGTGAGAGACTGCTCCCGTCAGGAACCTGAAATAATTACAGAAGCCGCTGGAAAAACTGAACAGTTCCAACAGCTTCTGTAGTGGTGGGGAGGGAGGGTTAATGTGTCAAATCTATACAAGGATAAAATAAACTCCAGCCACAAAACAGTCAGAGTTCCTAAGTTTTACAAACATCCGTATAACATTTATCTGAGCCATCAATTCACCTAAAACCCTTCCAATGTGGAATAGCATCTTTCTGATTCTCACTTTGAGAGATGTCCCTCAGTGAGCTCCTCCACCATTCTTTCCATTTCACTGGGGACCCACTATCCGCAGTCTCCAATCAAATGACCTGAACTCAGACACACAGAGATCTTAAAGAGTGACACAATGCAGATAGGAAGTTGATTTCATTTCTGTTTCTGAGTCCAATCTTCACTCAGTGAGACAGAGTCAGGTATTCAAGGCTCCAACAAGAGCTGGATTCTGCTTCTGATGATTGTCTTCATTCAGTGAGAAGGAGGGCCGTGGGCCGGAAGGAGCTCATCGTTGTGCTTCGGGTTGTCTGCTCAGTCTGCAGCATTGCAGGCCGTGGGAGCAGGGCAGTGGGAAAGGTACCTCGTGTGGACTGCAATAGGACTTTCCACACATTGTTCCAGGCCAGTTACAGAGCTCCAGGAATTCTGAATGAGGATCTGAAAAATGCATTGATTGAAGGAGGAGGATCAGGAAAACAGGATAAAGCTGATGAGATCAGCAGGATTTCTCGATCTAACACTGCACCATACTTTATTTTCTGCTTCATAAATCTACAACCCGGAGCTCAACCCACTCAGAGCAATATAAGCTCAGAAACAAATCATTCAGTCCAACACATCCATGCCGAACTGATATCCGATGTAAATCTTATTCTATTTGTCAGAATTTGGCCCATGTTCCTCTGAACCCTTTTTAATTCCTCCACCCACCCAGAGACCTTTTAAATGTTGTAATTGTACCAGTCTTCACTACCTCCTCTGGCAGCTTATGCACACAGTGCCCTCTACGTGAAAAATGTTCCCCTTAGGTCCCTTTAGGTTTGCCCTCTCAACTTTAACACATGTCATCTGCTTCGAGACTCCCCCACCATAGGGAAATCACCTTGCCTTTTTACCCTATTGAGGCTCTTCATGATTTTGTAAACATATATAAGGTTACCCCTCAGCCACTGATGCTCCAGGGATAATAGCCTCAACCTATAGTCTTACCCTCCAGCACAAACTCTCCAACCTTGGCAACATCCTTGTAAATCTTTTCTAAATCCTTTCAGGTTTCTCAACACCCTTCTTACAGGAGGGAGTCCAGAATTGCACACTATATACCAATAGTGACTGAACGAATCCTGCAACATGACCTCCCAACTCCTTTACACAATGAACTGAGCAATAAAGACAAAAATGCCAAACGCCTTCTTCACTCTCCTTTCGAAATTTTAATCCACCTTCAACGATCTGTGAAGCTGCACTCCAGGTCTATTTGCTTAGCAACACCCCTAGTATCTTGCCATTAAGTGTTTAAGTCCTGCTGTCTTTCGCTTTCCCAAAATGCAGACCCTCACATTTACCTAAATTAATCTACATCTGCCACTCCTCAGCCCATTGGCCCATCTGACCAAGATCCCGTTGTCCTCTGAGGTAAGCATCTTCACTGTCCTCGACACCTCCAATTTTACTGTCATCTGAAAACCTACGAACCATTCGTCCTATGGTCACATCCAAATCATTTATATAAATGACAAAACATCAGTGGGCCCAGCACCGATCCTTGTGGCACACCGCTGGTCACAGGCCTCCAGTCTGAAAAGCAACCCACCCCACCACCCTCTGTCTTCTACCTTCGAGCCAGTTCTCTACCCAAAGGGTAATTCTACTGCCCCAACATACAAATGTGACAATATGACACCAGTCTCAAAAGTACAACAAGAATCTATTCCTGATGACAACAGGCGGGTCAGTTTGCCACCGGTGCTGTTTACACTTGGAATATACCTGGAGCAGAGCAACACAAACCCAACTGGAGAGGGTGGCTCTGTATAAGGAGAGTCAGTGTGGAGTTAAAATTCAACATCCGTGATGGAATAAAATAAAAGGTTAATGAAGGTAAGGACCTCCAAACTGTTTCACAAATTATTACTTAAGAGGCTGGATAAAAACTGAAGCTTTTGTAAGAAATGGCTCAAGCTCAGCATGGAGAATTAATGTGCTAGGATGGAAAAGTGCTGAGTGATCATAAATTACTGCAACTTGCAAACAGCAGAATTAAAATCCAATTTCCTTTTTTCCTGCAAGGATGAATATTTTAATCATGTTGTTCTCGAAAGACAAATGATACAGACGGTTATTTATTATCGAGACAGAAAAGACAATTAATATTTTCTTTGACATCTAACTTGGATTTGGAGAAGATACTGTGGATGATAACGACCAACAGGATTGTTTGCACAGACAGGCGAATAGCAGAAGGTTGTGGAGGGAAATGAACAGACTGAAGCCCGCTGTGATGGAGTTTGGTATAAAAAGGCTAAAGAGAGACAAACTCGACCGAACTACAGAGTTTGAAATGTGAACATGGATAGAGTTACCTTGGTGTTCATGTGCACAGGTCTTTTACTGTGACAAGATCTGCTGAAGGGGGAAATGGAAAACATGTGGGAACTTAAGCATCACAAATGACCCATTGAATAAGGAGAAAGAAAATGCATAAAGGGAAAACCCTGCTGTCCCTGGGGATCTGAAATCTAACCTCAGCAGGTCAGGCAGCATCTGGGAGAAGGGAACCAGAACCCATTTCTCCCACAGCAGTCTGCAAGGCACCAAGGGAGCTCCCTGATCTGATTGGCCCTGTGCTAATTAACACTGCACACAGATATTAATCCAATGGGTCAGCTTCTTAATTAAACAGTGAGTTCCTGAGAGTGACGAGGCAGACCCTTGTATGTTGTTCACACCTACATGGTCAGTAACATGGTACCCTACCCGTCCCATTACAAACTCAGCTTCAGCTCTGACCATATTTCCTGAAACCCAGCATGGGGAGGAAACACTGCCTCCTGGTCTTAGGTTCTTTGATGTAGGAAAAGGTGTCACTTCCTGTGATCTCCCTCTGACAATTCCATTGCTTTTAGTTTCTCTCACTTAATCGGCTTTCTGTCCCATCTGGTTTCGTGGTCTAGTCACACTTCCCAAAGCTGAGGCTCCTACTAAATGGTAGAATCTGGCTAGGGCATCATTAAATGGAAGAATTAGTACAGGGGTATGAGTAAATGGGAGACTTGGTGGGAATCAATAAATGGGAGATTCGGTGCACAGTGCCAATACATTGGAAAACTGGTGTGAGTGTCAATATATTAGGAAATTAGAGAAGAGCATGTCTAAATTAGGGAATAGGGGCAGGAAACCAATAAAAAAATGTTGCAAGCATCAGTTAATTGGAGATTCATTTCAGTGCACCACTAAATGAAAAAATGCAGGACATTAATAATTGGAGAATTCATGCAGGTGCCATTAAATTCGAAGTGGGATCACTCGGGCAGGATAACATTCAATGGGACAATTTGTGCAGTTCCAGGATTTGTGCAGGATTGGAAAATGGGAGAAATCGCCATAAACAGAGTCATACAATCGTCGAGATTTACAACACACAAACAGATCCTTCGGTCTAAGTTGTCCATGTGTCTATTTAAGAATTCTGACAGCGCTCCACTAAGTTGGACAATCGTTGCAAGGGACTACTTAATGGGAGAATTGGGCAAGGGCTTATCAAAATGTGAGAAATGTAACACGGCATTAGTCAATAGAAGAATTAGTACAGGGGTATGAGTAAATGGGAGATCTGGTGCACAATGCCGTTACATGAGAAAATTGGTGGGAATGCCGATATAATGGAAAATTGGAGCAGAGCATATTTAAATTGGGAAATAGGGGCCAGCGAATCAATGAAAAGAAATGTTGCAAGCATTGGTAAATTGGAGATTCAATTCAGTGCATCACTAAATGAAAACAATTCACCAGGGCACCCGTACGTGGAAGATGTGTTTCAGGGAAAACTTGAATTGAATGAATTGATGGAGGACATTAATAATTGGAAAATTCATGCAGGTGCCTTTAAATAGGGCAGGATAATACTCAATGGGAGAGTTGGTGCAGTTTCAGGATTGGTGCAGGATTGGTAAATGGGAGAAATGGTGCAGAGCAGCGGAGCCATAAATAGAGTCATACAATCATAGAGATGTACAACATGGAAACAGACACTTCAGTCCAACTTGTCTATGACTCAATTTTAGAAATCTGGCAGCGCTCCACGAAATTAGAGAATCATTCCAAGGAACTACTAAATGGGAGAATTGGGCAAGGGCTTATCGAAATAAGATAAATTGGAATGGGGCATCCGATAACGGCAAATTAGTGCAGTTAGCACCAAATGGGAGAGTTTCAGTTTAGCAGGAAAGTTTAGCAGGAAAGATTAGAAAGTTCTGTCAGCGGACTACTAAATGGGAGAATTGTTGCAGGGAAATACTAAATGGAAGACCTGGTGCACAGTGGAGCTAAATTGGGGAATTGGTATATGGCAACAGTAAATGGGAGAATTAGAGTAGCGCACCCTTAAATGGCAGAATCAAGCTCGGACATCAGTAAATGGAAGAATTAGTACAGGGATATGAGTAAATGGGAGATTCGGTGGAAACAATAAATGGGAGATCTGGTGCACAGTGCCATTACATTAGAAAATTGGAGGGTGTGCCAATAGTCTGGAAAATTGGAGCAGATCATGTCCAGATTGGGGAATGGGGGTCAGGAAATCAACAAAAAAATAGAAATGTTGCAAGCATTGGTAAATTGGAAATTCAGTTCAGTGCACCACTAAATGAAAAAATAAGATCAGCAGGGCTTCCGTACATTGAAGATGTGTATCAGGGAACAATTAATGAAAGGAATTGATGCAGAGCAACATTAATTGGACAATTCATGCAGGTGCTATTAAATTATTAGTGGGACGACTGGGGCAGGATAACCTCAATGTGGGAGTTGGTGAAATTCCCGAATTAGTGCAGGATTTGTAAATGGGAGAATTGTTGCAAGGAAGTGGAGCACTAATTACAGCCTTAGAGATGTACAGCACGGCAACAGACCCTTCAGTCCAACTTGACCACGCCTAAATTTAAGAATTCTGGCAGCTCTGCACTAAATTGCAAGAAACTATTAAATGGCAAAGTTCTGAAAGGGCTTATCGAAATGTGAGAACTTGCAACAGAGTATCAGATAATGGGCGAATTAGTGCAGTTCAGCACTAAATGAATGAGTAATGCTGTGTTGCACTAAATGGGAGAATTGGGGCAGGACAGTACTATTTGGGAGATACAGAGTAGGGCACCCCTAAATTGGGCGAGGGCATCAGTCACTATGCAACACTGAGTGAAGAACTTGTTCAGGACATCAGTAATTGGGAGAAATGGTACTAACCAACACTGAGTTGGAGAATTGGTGTGGGGCATCAGTAAATGAGAGACCTGGTGCAGGGTGCTGATAACTTCGAGAATTGGAGCAAATGGGAGAACACGGGCAGTGAATCAGTAAATAGGACAAATGTTGCAAAGGATTAGTGGTCTAGATTCAATACAGTGTACCACGAAATGGGGGAGTTGGTGCTGTTCACCACGAAAGGGAGGATATGTGTCGGATCGGTAATTTGGAGATATGATGCAGGGATCGCAAATTAGCAAATTCTGTCAGCGGTCTACTAAATGGGAGAATTGTTGCAGGGAAATACTGAATGGAAGACCTGGTGCACAGTGGAGCTAAATTAGAGAATGGGTGCGTGGTAAATGGGGGAATTAGAGTAGCGCACCCTTAAATGGTACAATCTGCTAGAGCATCAGTAAATGGAAGAATTAGTACAGGGATATGAGTAAGTGGGAGATTCGGTGCATAGTGCCATTAATTGGAAAACTGGTGTGAATGTCAATATATTAGAAAATTGGAGCAGAACATGTCTAAATTGGCGAGTAGGGGCATGGAATCAATAAAAAGACATGTTGCAAGCATCGGTAAATTGGAGATTCAATTCAGTGCATCACTAAATGAAAACAATTCAGCAGGGGTTCCGTACGTGGAAGAGGCGTTTCAGGGAACAATTAAATGGACGGGATTGATGCAGGACATCAATAATTGGAGAATTCATGCAGGTGCCTTTAAATAGGGCAGGATAATACTCAAAGGGAGAGTTGGTGCAGTTTCAGGATTTGTGCAGGATTGGTAAATGGGAGAACAGCGGAACCATAAGTAGAGTCATGAAATCATAGAGATGTACAACATGGACTCAGACCCTTCAGTCCAACTTGTCGATAACTCAATCTTAGAATTCTGGCAGCACTCCACAAAATTGGAGAATCATTCCAAGGAACTACTAAATGGGAGAATTGGGCAAGGGCTTATCGAAATAAGATAAATTGGAATGGGGCATCCGATAACGGCAAATTAGTGCAGTTAGCACCAAATGGGAGAGTTTCAGTTTAGCAGGAAAGTTTAGCAGGAAAGATTAGAAAGTTCTGTCAGCGGACTACTAAATGGGAGAATTGTTGCAGGGAAATACTAAATGGAAGACCTGGTGCACAGTGGAGCTAAATTGGGGAATTGGTATATGGCAACAGTAAATGGGAGAATTAGAGTAGCGCACCCTTAAATGGCAGAATCAAGCTCGGGCATCAGTAAATGGAAGAATTAGTACAGGGATATGAGTAAATGGGAGATTCGGTGGAAACAATAAATGGGAGATCTGGTGCACAGTGCCATTACATTAGAAAATTGGAGGGTGTGCCAATAGTCTGGAAAATTGGAGCAGATCATGTCCAGATTGGGGAATGGGGGTCAGGAAATCAACAAAAAAATAGAAATGTTGCAAGCATTGGTAAATTGGAAATTCAGTTCAGTGCACCACTAAATGAAAAAATAAGATCAGCAGGGCTTCCGTACATTGAAGATGTGTATCAGGGAACAATTAATGAAAGGAATTGATGCAGAGCAACATTAATTGGACAATTCATGCAGGTGCTATTAAATTATTAGTGGGACGACTGGGGCAGGATAACCTCAATGGGGGAGTTGGTGAAATTCCCGAATTAGTGCAGGATTTGTAAATGGGAGAATTGTTGCAAGGAAGTGGAGCACTAATTACAGCCTTAGAGATGTACAGCACGGCAACAGACCCTTCAGTCCAACTTGACCACGCCTAAATTTAAGAATTCTGGCAGCTCTGCACTAAATTGCAAGAAACTATTAAATGGCAAAGTTCCGAAAGGGCTTATCGAAATGTGAGAACTTGCAACAGAGTATCAGATAATGGGCGAATTAGTGCAGTTCAGCACTAAATGAATGAGTAATGCTGTGTTGCACTAAATGGGAGAATTGGGGCAGGACAGTACTATTTGGGAGATACAGAGTAGGGCACCCCTAAATTGGGCGAGGGCATCAGTCACTATGCAACACTGAGTGAAGAACTTGTTCAGGACATCAGTAATTGGGAGAAATGGTACTAACCAACACTGAGTTGGAGAATTGGTGTGGGGCATCAGTAAATGAGAGACCTGGTGCAGGGTGCTGATAACTTCGAGAATTGGAGCAAATGGGAGAACACGGGCAGTGAATCAGTAAATAGGACAAATGTTGCAAAGGATTAGTGGTCTAGATTCAATATAGTGTACCACGAAATGGGGGAGTTGGTGCTGTTCACCACGAAAGGGAGGATATGTGTCGGATCGGTAATTTGGAGATATGATGCAGGGATCGCAAATTAGCAAATTCTGTCAGCGGTCTACTAAATGGGAGAATTGTTGCAGGGAAATACTGAATGGAAGACCTGGTGCACAGTGGAGCTAAATTAGAGAATGGGTGCGTGGTAAATGGGGGAATTAGAGTAGCGCACCCTTAAATGGTACAATCTGCTAGAGCATCAGTAAATGGAAGAATTAGTACAGGGATATGAGTAAGTGGGAGATTCGGTGCATAGTGCCATTAATTGGAAAACTGGTGTGAATGTCAATATATTAGAAAATTGGAGCAGAACATGTCTAAATTGGCGAGTAGGGGCATGGAATCAATAAAAAGACATGTTGCAAGCATCGGTAAATTGGAGATTCAATTCAGTGCATCACTAAATGAAAACAATTCAGCAGGGGTTCCGGACGTGGAAGAGGTGTTTCAGGGAACAATTAAATGGACGGGATTGATGCAGGACATCAATAATTGGAGAATTCATGCAGGTGCCTTTAAATAGGGCAGGATAATACTCAAAGGGAGAGTTGGTGCAGTTTCAGGATTTGTGCAGGATTGGTAAATGGGAGAACAGCGGAACCATAAGTAGAGTCATAAAATCATAGAGATGTACAACATGGACTCAGACCCTTCAGTCCAACTTGTCGATAACTCAATCTTAGAATTCTGGCAGCACTCCACAAAATTGGAGAATCATTCCAAGGAACTACTAAATGGGAGAATTGGGCAAGGGCTTATCGAAATAAGATAAATTGGAATGGGGCATCCGATAACGGCAAATTAGTGCAGTTAGCACCAAATGGGAGAGTTTCAGTTTAGCAGGAACGTTTAGCAGGAAAGATTAGAAAGTTCTGTCAGCGGACTACTAAATGGGAGAATTGTTGCAGGGAAATACTAAATGGAAGACCTGGTGCACAGTGGAGCTAAATTGGGGAATTGGTATATGGCAACAGTAAATGGGAGAATTAGAGTAGCGCACCCTTAAATGGCAGAATCAAGCTCGGGCATCAGTAAATGGAAGAATTAGTACAGGGATATGAGTAAATGGGAGATTCGGTGGAAACAATAAATGGGAGATCTGGTGCACAGTGCCATTACATTAGAAAATTGGAGGGTGTGCCAATAGTCTGGAAAATTGGAGCAGATCATGTCCAGATTGGGGAATGGGGGTCAGGAAATCAACAAAAAAATAGAAATGTTGCAAGCATTGGTAAATTGGAAATTCAGTTCAGTGCACCACTAAATGAAAAAATAAGATCAGCAGGGCTTCCGTACATTGAAGATGTGTATCAGGGAACAATTAATGAAAGGAATTGATGCAGAGCAACATTAATTGGACAATTCATGCAGGTGCTATTAAATTATTAGTGGGACGACTGGGGCAGGATAACCTCAATGGGGGAGTTGGTGAAATTCCCGAATTAGTGCAGGATTTGTAAATGGGAGAATTGTTGCAAGGAAGTGGAGCACTAATTACAGCCTTAGAGATGTACAGCACGGCAACAGACCCTTCAGTCCAACTTGACCACGCCTAAATTTAAGAATTCTGGCAGCTCTGCACTAAATTGCAAGAAACTATTAAATGGCAAAGTTCCGAAAGGGCTTATCGAAATGTGAGAACTTGCAACAGAGTATCAGATAATGGGCGAATTAGTGCAGTTCAGCACTAAATGAATGAGTAATGCTGTGTTGCACTAAATGGGAGAATTGGGGCAGGACAGTACTATTTGGGAGATACAGAGTAGGGCACCCCTAAATTGGGCGAGGGCATCAGTCACTATGCAACACTGAGGGAAGAACTTGTTCAGGACATCAGTAATTGGGAGAAATGGTACTAACCAACACTGAGTTGGAGAATTGGTGTGGGGCATCAGTAAATGAGAGACCTGGTGCAGGGTGCTGATAACTTCGAGAATTGGAGCAAATGGGAGAACACGGGCAGTGAATCAGTAAATAGGACAAATGTTGCAAAGGATTAGTGGTCTAGATTCAATACAGTGTACCACGAAATGGGGGAGTTGGTGCTGTTCACCACGAAAGGGAGGATATGTGTCGGATCGGTAATTTGGAGATATGATGCAGGGATCGCAAATTAGCAAATTCTGTCAGCGGTCTACTAAATGGGAGAATTGTTGCAGGGAAATACTGAATGGAAGACCTGGTGCACAGTGGAGCTAAATTAGAGAATGGGTGCGTGGTAAATGGGGGAATTAGAGTAGCGCACCCTTAAATGGTACAATCTGCTAGAGCATCAGTAAATGGAAGAATTAGTACAGGGATATGAGTAAGTGGGAGATTCGGTGCATAGTGCCATTAATTGGAAAACTGGTGTGAATGTCAATATATTAGAAAATTGGAGCATAACATGTCTAAATTGGCGAGTAGGGGCATGGAATCAATAAAAAGACATGTTGCAAGCATCGGTAAATTGGAGATTCAATTCAGTGCATCACTAAATGAAAACAATTCAGCAGGGGTTCTGTACGTGGAAGAGGTGTTTCAGGGAACAATTAAATGGACGGGATTGATGCAGGACATCAATAATTGGAGAATTCATGCAGGTGCCTTTAAATAGGGCAGGATAATACTCAAAGGGAGAGTTGGTGCAGTTTCAGGATTTGTGCAGGATTGGTAAATGGGAGAACAGCGGAACCATAAGTAGAGTCATGAAATCATAGAGATGTACAACATGGACTCAGACCCTTCAGTCCAACTTGTCGATAACTCAATCTTAGAATTCTGGCAGCACTCCACAAAATTGGAGAATCATTCCAAGGAACTACTAAATGGGAGAATTGGGCAAGGGCTTATCGAAATAAGATAAATTGGAATGGGGCATCCGATAACGGCAAATTAGTGCAGTTAGCACCAAATGGGAGAGTTTCAGTTTAGCAGGAAAGTTTAGCAGGAAAGATTAGAAAGTTCTGTCAGCGGACTACTAAATGGGAGAATTGTTGCAGGGAAATACTAAATGGAAGACCTGGTGCACAGTGGAGCTAAATTGGGGAATTGGTATATGGCAACAGTAAATGGGAGAATTAGAGTAGCGCACCCTTAAATGGCAGAATCAAGCTCGGGCATCAGTAAATGGAAGAATTAGTACAGGGATATGAGTAAATGGGAGATTCGGTGGAAACAATAAATGGGAGATGGCAAGAGCTTATCGAAATAATAGAATTTGGAACGGGGCACCCGACAATGGCAAATTTGTGCAGTTAGCAACAAATGGGAGAGTTTCAGTTTTTCAGGAAATGGGAGAATTAATGCAGTTCGCACTAAATGGGAAAATTGGGACAGGACAACAGACTGATAGAGATGTACAGCATTGAAACAGATCCTTCAGTCCAACCTGTCCATGCCGACCAGATATCCCAACCCAATCTAGTCCCACTTGTCAGCACCCTGCCTATATCCCTCCAAACCCTTCCGATTCACATACACATCCAAATGACTCTTAAATGTTGCAATTGTACCAGCCTCCACCACATCCTCTGGCAGCTCATTCCATACACGTATCACACTCTGCATGATAAAGTTGCCCCTTAGGTCTCTTTTATATCTTTCCCCTCTCTCCCTAAACCTATGCCCTCTCGTTTTGAACTCCCGTACCCCAGGGAAAAGACTTTGTCTATTTATCCAATCCATGTCCCTCATGATTTTGTAAACGTCTAGAAGGTCACCCCTCAGCCTCCGACGCTCCAAGGAAAACAGCCCCAGCCCGTTCAGCCTCTCCCTGTAGCTCAAATCCTCCAACCCTGGCAACATCCTTGTAAAAATACTTGATGTGGGAATGACAGTAGATCACCCCTAAATTGGGCGAGGGCATCAGTCAGTATGAGGATTGGTGTAAGGCAACACTGAGTGGAGAACTTGTTCAGGACGTCAGTAATTGGGGGAAATGGTGCAAAGCAACACTGAATTGGAGAATTGGGGCGGGACATCAGTAAATGAGAGACCCGGTGCACAATGAAGCTAAATTAGAGAATTGGTGAATGGCAACAGTAAATGGGAGAATTAGAGTAGCGCACCCAAAAATGGTAGAATCAGTAAATGGATGATTTAATACAGGGATATGAGTAAATGGGAGATTTGGTGGAATTTGGGCGAGGGCATCAGTCAATATGAGGTTTGGTGAAAGGCAACACTGAATGAAGAACTTGTTCAGGGCGTCAGTAATTGGGGGAAATGTTACTAACAGCACGGAATTGGAGAATTGGTGTGGGCCATCAGTAAATGAGAGACCTGGTGCACAGTGGAGCTAAATTAAAGAATGGGTGCATGGCAACAGTAAATGGGAGAATTCGAGTAGCGCACCTTTAAATGGTAGAATCGGGCTTAGGCATCTTTAAATGATGCACTGTTGCACAGTGGAGTTGCATTAGAAAATTGGTGGGAGTGCCAATATATTGGAAAATTGGAGCACAGCATGTCTAAATTGGGGAATAGGGGCCAGGGAATCAATAAAAAGAAGAAATGTTGCAAGTATTGGTAAATCGGAGATTCAGTGCACTGCATCACTAAATGAAAAAAAAATCGGCAAGGCATCGGTACGTTGAAGCTGTTTGTCAGGGAACAACTAAATGGAAGGAATTGATGCAGGGCAACAATAACTGGAGAATTTATGCAGGTGCCGAAAAATTCTAAGTTGGAGACCTGGGGCAGGATAACCTCAATGGGAGAGTTGGTGCAATTCCCGGATGTGTGTGGGATTGGTAAATGGGAGAGTTGGTGCAGGGAAGCGGAGCCCTAAGTTGAGCCTTAGAGATGTACAGCTGCTATATCTCCCACAACAGTGACTACACCTCACAAGGACTTCAGTTGCTATGAAGCACATTCAGAAATCCTGAATGTGTGAAAATACATTTATAAATACAAATCAAGCCTTTGCAATGAATAAAAGACCCAAGACCAGGGCAGGAAATGGATATCGATCGGTCTCATCTCACAGGAGAGAAATCAGTGGGTAAAAACTGTGTTTTTGATGTGATTAACACCTGACCAATTAAACACCAGTTCAATTAAAGAGATAATTCACATCCAATGAAGTAAACTATTGCTGACCGAATAAACACAGCCCAGTTCTGGATGCAATAACAGCAGAATATGATCACGTTACCCCACTGGAATGTGTGTGTCACCATAGCCATACCAGACCATGGGGGCTGCTCTCTTCACTGCAGGGAGAAGCGACTCATGGTGTTTTGACCAGAGGGTCCAGACCTCAGGCAAGGGAAGAATTTTGAGAACGAGAGTCCTTCATGGTAACCTCAAACTGGTAATGGGAATTGAGCCCATACTGTTCGCATCACACTGCTCTGTAAACCAACATTACAGCCAACTCAGCTAAACTGATTCCCCTTAACTAGAGCGTCACATGTGGGGATGAATAATTGAATCCCTTGCTGCACACAGTGCAGGTGAACGGCCTCTCCCCACAATGTGTTTGTTGGTGTTTCATCAAATCATTGCTACTCATAAAGCTCTTCTCACAGTCAGAGCATTGACGTGTTCTCTCATTGATGTGAACAAAGCCATAGATGCTGAGATTGGAGAACCGAGTGAACCCCTTCCCACACAAGGAGCAGGTAAAAGGTGTGAATGTGCTGGTGCTCACTGAGTACAGATGACTAAGTGAATCCCTTCCTACACTCAGTGCAGGCGTACAGTCTCTCTCTTGCTCTCTCTCTAGTATGGCCACGCTCGTTTATTTGAACTTTGCTGATTTAATAAATCCCTTCTCACACACAGAGCAGATGACTGGTCTCTCTCCAGTGTCAACTCAACGGTTGACATTAGGCTGAACTGGGAAGTTTATTCCTTCCCAAACAGAGCAGACAATGCTTCTCTCCCGATGATGAAGACGTTTGTGTGCTCTTACATTTGATCCCCAAGTGAATACCTTCTCTCCCATGGGAACAGGTTGATGTTAAATTATGGCTGAAAAATGTGTTGGAACAGAAATGTCCAAGGAACAGGAGAAACGACGTTTCGGGCATAAGCCCTTCTTCAGGAATGAGGAGGGTGTGCCAAGCAGGCTAAGATAAAAGGTAGGTAGGAGGGACTTGGTGAGGGGCTTTGGGAATGCAATAGGTGCAAGGAGGTTAAGGTGATGGTGATAGGCCGGAGAGGGTGTGGGGGCGGAGAGATCGGGAAGAAGATTGCAGGTCAAGAAGGCGGTGCTGAGTCTGAGGGTTGAGACTGAGATAAGGTGGGGAGAGGGGAAATGAGGAAGCTGGAGAAATCTGCATTCATCCCTTGTGGTTGGAGAGTTCCTAGGCGGAAGATGAAGCACTCTTCCTCCAGGCGTCGTGTTGCTGTTTGAGGACGTGGCTGAAGAGCTTCAGGGCAGAGGAGATGACCTGGGCCGGGGGGGGGGGGGGGGTGCAGTTAGAGATGCTTGTAGAGGGAGGAGGAGAGCTTCTTCAAGGAAGGCATCCTTGCAGGAGGATTCACAGTAGGTTAAAATCAACTAGCAGAAAGTGAGGACTGCAGATGCTGGAGATCAGAGCTGAAAAATGTATTGCTGGAAAAGCGCAGCGGGTCAGGCAGCATCCAAGGAGCAGGAGAATCGACATTTTGGGCATAAGCCCTTCTTCACGAATGAGGAGGGTGTGCCAAGCAGGCTAAGATAAAATGTAGGGAGGAGGGACTTGGGGGAGGGGCGTTGGGATTGCAATAGGTGGAGGGAGGTTAAGGTGTTAAATTATGACCATTGAATTTAAGACCTTTACACATCATAAAGATTTTTTCCCCCACAGTCAGGGGAAAGGTCTCTTGTCAGTGTGAACCCACTGGTATTACATGAAGCTGGATGACAGAGTAAATCCCTTCCCACACATAGAGTAGGGGAACAGTCTCTCCCCAGAATGTCTGTGTCGATGAGTCTCCAGCTGGTCTGGGGATTTGCAATCCTTCTCACAATCCAGACATTTCCATGGTGCTGATCTCCTCACATATCTCCAAGTTGGATAATCTGTTGAATCCTTTCCCATAAACACAACATATTTATGGCTTTTCTGTCTGTAGATTTTTAAAGAATGTTAACTGGATAATGTTAAATAATTTCTGTAGTCAGTTCAGTGGAACACTCACACTGTTGTGTGTGTGCGTGTGTCTCTGTGTGCGTCTGTGTGTGTGTCTGTGTGTGTGTGTGTGTCTGTGTCTGTGTGTGTGTGTGTCTGTGTCTGTGTGTGTGTGTGTGCGTGTGTCTGTGTGTGTGTGTGTGTGCGTGTGTGTGTGCGTGTGTGTCTGTGCTGGCACTTTACCACTAACAATGTTTTTTGAAATCTTTGCTTACAGACATAACAGATAAACATGTTCCCTTTATGTCCAAATGAATTAAGTGCCTCTTTTGGATCTATATATCATGTTTGATTTGACTCACTCATCTTCAATTCTTTCAATCTATTTCTCTGTGAAATGATTTTCAAATATTATCGTGGTGCATACAGAGTAAAATCTCAGAACAAACAAATCCAATTTCAGAAAGACATCCTCCCTCTATTCTACACCTCCTCCCAAACAAATGATCCAATCATATCAAAAGATGCAAAAAGCACAATCAAAAGCAAAAAGGAATGTCCCTGAATAAATCAGGTTGTTGTTCCCAATATCTCTGAGACATTGTGTGTCCTGAGGTGCAAACCTGTTGTGGGATGTACCTCGCCAACTGGTGGACAGCTCAGCCCCCTCTCCAAAAGGATGTTACACAAGAGATGATCCCCTTTGCTGCTGCTGTACATCAATGGGGAAGAAAGGGAATGGGGAAGGTTGTTGGCAATCAAGAGAGCTGTTTTGTCCCACATGTTGATGAGCTTCTTGTGTTGTTGAAGCAGCATTCAACCAGGCAAGTGGAGAGGATTCCGTATCACACCTGACTTACGTCTTGGAAGGTGGGCAGGCAGGAGGGGAGTTGAGCGCTGTAAGATTTTTTTGCCTCTGTGCTGATCTTGTATCAATTGTATGGTTAGTCCTGTTCAGTTTCTGGTCAATATTACACCCCCCGGAATGCTGCTCATGGAGGATTCAAAAATGATATTGCTGTGGAATATCAACAAGGGATACTCAGATATTCTCTTGTTGAAGATGGTCTTTGCCAGGCTCGGATGTGATATGACTGTTACTTGCCACTTGTGCAGATTTTAGATGCTGGCCAGGTCTTGCTACATATGGATATGTGGTGTTTTAGCTACGGTGAGGTTCATGTTGTAAGATTGTTCTCAATGAGAACAAGCCTACCAGCTCAGTGAGCAAACTTACAACCGGAACATATGGATATGCGCTACATCAGTATCTGAGCAGTTGAAAATGATGCTGAATATTGTCCAATTGTCAACCAACATCCCCGCTGCTGAAGGGAAAGTGATTGACAAAGCAGCTGAAGATGGTTGACCCTGAGACTCCACCCTGAGGAACTCCCCTCGAACTAACAAGGCCTGGCTTCTCAAGTCCCACCTACTTCACAAGTGGGACATGACACGTCTGAACAGGTTGGTTAAAAATGTCACCTGCAGAAAACTCCAGGTATTCAAGTAGACTGCTGTTTGTTTCAAAGATCACCTGGCGGTGAAGCTGTTATAAAGCTATAGCCCAGGACACTGCACCACCCGGGCAATGGATTCTGAAGAAGATGCACACAGGACTGGAATGGTTCACTCTGTTTCTCTGCCAGACCTGCTGACTACCCCCAGCACTTTCTGATTTGATTTGGATGTGAGCATAAGAGGTACAGTAAGTAAGATTGCAGATGACACCAAAATTGGAGGTATGGTGGACAGCGAAGAAGGTTACCTCAGATTACAACAGATCTTGACCAGATGGGCCAATGGGCTGAGAAATGGCAGATGGAGTTTAATTCGGATAAATGCAAGGTTCTGGATTTTGGGAAAGCAAATCTTAGCAGGACTTCTACACTTAATGGTAAGGTGCAAGGGAGTGTTGATGAACAAAGAGACCTTGGAGTGCAGGTTCATAGCTCCTTGAAAGTGGAGTCGCAGGTCAATAGGATCGTGAAGAAGGCGTTTGGTATGCTTTCCTTTATTGGTCAGAGTATTGAGTACAGGAGTTGGGAGGTCATGTTGCGGCTGTACAGGGCATCAGTTAGGCCACTGTTGGAATATTGTCTGCAATTGTGGTCTCCTTCCTTTTGAAAAGATGTTGTGAAACTTGAAAGGGTTCAGAAAAGATTTACAAGGATGTTGCCAGGATTGGAAGATTTGAGCTATCGGGAGAAGCTGAACAGGCTCGGGCTGTTTTCCCTGGAGTGACGGAGGTTGATGGGTGACCTTATAGAGGTTTACAAACTCATTAGGGGTATGGAAAGGATAAATAGACAAAATCTTTTCCCTGGGGTGGGGGAGTCCAGAACTAGAGGGCATAGGTTTAGGGTGAGAGGGGAAAGATATGAAAAAGACCTAAGGGATAACATTTGCACGCACAGAGTGGTACAGGAAGTGGTGGAGGCTGGTACAATTACAACATTTAAAAGACATTTGGATGGGTATATGAATAGGAAGGGTTTGGAGGGATATGGGCCGGGCGCTGGCGGGTGGGACTGGATTGGGTTGGGATATCTGGTCGGTATGGACGGGTTGGACCGAAGAGGAGAAAGTGAGGTCTGCAGATGCTGGAGATCAAAGTTGAAACTTTATTGCTGGAACAGCACAGCAGGTCAGGCAGCATCCAGGGAACAGGAGATTCGACGTTTCGGGCACAGGCCCTTCTTCAGGAATGAGCAGAGAGTGTTCAGCAGGAGAAGATAAAAGGTAGGGAGGAGGGACTTGGAGGAGGGGAGTTGGAAATGTGATAGGTGGAAAGAGGTCAAGGTGAGGGTGATAGGTCGGAGTAGGATGGAGGCGGAGAGGTCAAGAAGGAGACTGCAGGTCAGGAAGGCGGTGCCGGGCTGGAGGGATCCGGCTGAGACAAGGTGGGGGGAGGGGGGATGAAGAAACTGGTGAAGTCCAAGTTCATCCCCTGCGGTTGGAGGGTTCCCAGTCGGAAGATAAGACGCTCCTCCTCCGACCGTCGGGTTGTTGTGGTTTGGCGGTGGATGAGTCCAATGACCTGCATATCCTCGGTGGAGTGGGAGGGGGAGTTGAAATGCTGTGCCACAGGTTGGTTGGGTTGGTTCGTCCGGGTGGCCCAGAGGTGCTCTCTGAATCGCTCCGCAAGTAGGCGGCCTGTCTCCCCAATATAGAGGAGGCCACACCGGCTGCAGCGGGTGCAGCAGATGATGTGGGTGGAGGTGCAGGTGAATCTGTGGCGGATATGGAAGTTTCCCTTGGGGCCTTGGAGAGAAGTGAGGGGGGAGGTGTGGGCACAAGTGTTGCACCTCCTGCGGTTGCAAGGGAAGGTGCCAGGAGTGGTGGTTGGGTCGGTGGGGGGTGTGGATCTGACAAGGGAGTCGCGGAGGGAGTGGTCTCTACGGAAAGCTGATAGGGGAGGGGAGGGAAATATATCCTTGGTGCTGGGGTCTGTTTGGAGGTGGCGGAAGTGACGGCGGATGATGCGCTGTACATGGAGATTGGTGGGGTGGTAGGTGAGGACCAGTGGGGTTCTGTCCTGGTGGCGGTTGGAGGGGCGGGGCTCAAGGGCGGAGGAGCGGGAAGTGGAGGAGATGCGGTGGAGGGCACCGTCGACCACGTCGGGGGGGAAATTGCGGTCCTTGAAGAAGGAGGCCATCTGTGTTGTACGTATTTTGAACTGGTCCTCCTGGGAGCAGATGCGGCGGAGACGAAGGAATTGGGAGAATGGGATGGCGTTTTTACAGGGGGCAGGATGGGAGGAGGTGTAGTCCAGGTAGCTGTGGGAGTCGGTAGGTTTTTAGTAGATGTCCGTGTTGATTCGGTCGCCTGAGATAGAAACAGAAAGGTCTAGGAAGGGGAGGGAGGAGTCCGAGACTGTCCAGGTGAATTTGAGGTCGGGGTGGAAGGTGTTAGTGTAGTGGATGAACTGTTCAACCTCCTCGTGGGAGCACGAGGTAGCGCCGATACAGTCATCAATGTAGCGAAGGAAAACATGGGGGGTGGGGCCAGTGTAGTTGCGGAAGATGGATTGTTCCACATACCCTACGAAGAGGCAGGCATAGCTGGGGCCCATGCGGGTGCCCATGGCTACTCCTTTTGTTTGGAGAAAGTGGGAGGATTGGAAAGAAAAGTTGTTCAGGGTGAGGACCAGTTCGGTCAGTCGAAGGAGGGTGTCGGTGGAAGGGTACTGGGTGGTACGGCGGGAAAGGAAGAAGCGGAGTGCTTTGAGTCCTTCGTGATGGGGAATGGAGGTGTACAGGGACTGGATGTCCATGGTGAAGATGAGGCGTTGGGGACCGGGGAAGCGGAAATCCTGGAGGAGGTGGAGGGCGTGGGTGGTGTCACGAACGTAGGTGGGGAGTTCTTGGACTAATGGGGACAGGACCGTGTCGAGGTATGCCGAGATGAGTTCGGTTGGGCAGGAGCAGGCTGAGACGATGGGTCGTCCGGGGCAGTCAGGTTTGTGGATTTTGGGCAGGAGGTAGAAACGGGCGGTGCGGGGTTGTGGGACTATGAGGTTGGAGGTGGTGGATGGGAGGTCCCCTGAGGTGATGAGGTTATGGACGGTCTGGGAGATGATGGTTTGGTGGTGGGTGTGGGGTCATGGTCAAGGGGACGGTAGGAGGAGGTATCTGCGAGCTGGCGTTTGGCCTCAGCGGTGTAAAGGTCAGTGCGCCAAACTACTACTGCGCCTCCCTTGTCAGCTGGTTTGATGGTGAGGTTGGGGTTGGAACGGAGGGAGTGGAGGGCTGCGCGTTCCGAGGGTGAGAGGTTGGAGTGGGTGGGAGGAGTGTGGGAGTTCAGGTAGCAGTTAATATCGCGGCGGCAGTTTGCTATGAAGAGGTCGAGGGCAGGTAGGAGGCCAGCACGGGGTGTCCAGGTGGACGGGGTGTGTTGGAGGTGGGAGAAGGGGTCGTCAGAGGGTGGGCGAGAGTCTTGATTGAAGAAGAAGGCACGGAGGCGAAGGCGGCGGAAGAATTGTTCGGTGTCACTCCGTGTATTGAATTCATTGACCCGAGAACGTGTGGGAACGAAGGTGAGACCCCTCCTGAGGACTGATCTTTCATCCTCAGAGAGGGGCAAGTCTGGAGGGATGGTGAACACACGGCAGGGCGGGGAGCTCGGACCTGGTGTGGGGCTGGAGCTGGATGTGGGGGCGGGGTTAGGCCTGGGGGCGGGGAAAGAGGTCGGCTTGGGGGTGGAGTTCGACATGGTGATGGAGACCGGCGGGGGGGCGGGGTTAGGCGGGGGGGCGGGGTTAGGCGCGGTGACGGAACTCGGCCGGGGGGCGGAGTTAGGCGCGGTGACGGAACGCGGCGTGGGGGCGGGGTTAGGCGCGGTGACGGAACTCGGCCCGGGGGCGGAGTTAGGCGTGGTGGCGGAACGCGGCGGGGGGGCGGGGTTAGGCGTGGTGACGGAATGCGGCGGGGGGGCGGGGTTAGGCGTGGTGACGGAACGCGGCGGGGGGGCGGAGACACATGCGGCGATGTGGTCCAAACGTATATTGCTGACGTCACTGGGGGCGGAAGTAGCTGCGGCGACCACGCAGACAGAGTTCTTCCCGTAGCCGCGGAGGTCGCCAATCTGTTGGTGATTGTCTTCATGACGATCGCAGAGCAGGTTGTCTGTGCGGCGATCCCGGAGGCGGTTGTTTGGGCCGCGATCATGAAGGTTGCGAGGTCGGTGGGGGCGGAAGTGACGTCATCGTCGTCGGCGTCTGAGGCTATTGCCGCGGGCGCTGTAGCGGCCGCGTGTGTAATGGCGCCGGACTGGTTTCGCAGGCTCTGTATCCAGGCTGGACATCTCTCTGATTCTAGTCTCAGGTTTTTAGCATCTGCAGGAATAACCTTCAAGCCCCGCCCCGTGACGTCACACATCCCACTGCGCATGCGTCCACATTCCCGGCCAAGATGGCGGCTGTTCTCCTCGGAAATGCAAAACATTTACCCACAAGTTATTTTTCAAGGTGCTCGCTTCTCGCTGGAAGGGTTTATTCTCGGTCTGAATCCCTCTGTCCAGCTCCTGCAGCCTTACCGTCTGGAAAAGCGCGTCTCTTCCCATTTCCCACGGAGACAAACCCGGCACTGCGGCTGCACCGCCCTCGGCTGTAGTGAGTATAGAGGGTATTCACCACCGCGGGGAATGCTGGGTAGCTACTCCGCCATTGAGGAGATTAACACAGAAGGTTAATTCTGTTCATTAATAATTTTCTCTTTCCTGTATTCCAATCTTCTGCTATCCAAATAATCTTTGGAAGAGCAAAATTGGCTGTTAGAAAAACATCTTAAAGTTGGATGCATCTCACAAATCTCTCAAATTTTTGATTAGATTAGATTACTTACAGTGTGGAAACAGGCCCTTCGGCCCAACAAGTCCACACCGCCCCGCCGAAGCACAACCCACCCATACCCCTACATTTACCCCTTACCTAACACTACGGGCAATTTAGCATGGCCAATTCACCTGACCTGCACATCTTTGGACTGTGGGAGGAAACCGGAGCACCCGGAGGAAACCCACGCAGACACGGGGAGAACGTGCAAACTCCACACAGTCAGTCGCCTGAGGCGGGAATTGAACCCGGGTCTCTAGCGCTGTGAGGCAGCAGTGCTAACCACTGTGCCACCGTGCCCCCCACAAATCATCTCTACAACATAACCCTGTCATTAAAATACTAGATGTCTCAAATCATGTTGTAAATTCCTGTCCGGAACTGATGGTGGTAGATTTTGGAAACTCCTTTAACAGGTGGATGTTTAACACTCAAGCCAAGAGATACATTTGTTTATTCTGAATGTCTCTCAACAGGTTTCTTTTGTCATCTCATTTTACAAAATAGTGGAAGGAATGAAAACTGAAGTGTTTCTCTGATGCCAGTTCTGTGCTAACTTCTCAGCTTCAAGCTCCAGCCAGAGAGTTTACATTGAAGTACAATGACACTGATTCAGAGGTGAATATTTTTGAGCATTCATCTATAATTCAGTAGTTAACGTGCTTTGCTGTGGTTCATTGGTTAGGCCCTGGTGTGATCTCTTTACTGTGGATCTGAATCCCTGTCCTCCATGACAATCGCTTTGCCAATGTCCAACCTGCGCTACCTTTAATAATGAGTATTTTAACACTCTGTGACAGTTTACTGTTATTTCTTCCAGTTATGGTCAAATGAGAACTTCATCACTGCAGGTCCCTGAGGTATGTGCTGTTAATTTATTCCACTCGTATGTGTGGCCTCCCTCATAAACATCACTCAGACCCTGCTATGCTCCGTATTGCTTTCATTCTTCATGCTACCTCTTACACACACTATTCCCTTCCCTGCTCGTACACACCCGTGCTTACACCCCCATCGCCTTCCCCCTCCCGTCGCCTTCCCCTTCCCTTCCCTTCTCCCCCCCAGTCATTCTTCTCCTCCCCCATCACCCTTCTCCTCCCCCTCCACCCTTCTCCTCCCCCCCCCGTCACTCTTCTCCTCCCACCTGTCACCTTTCTCCACTTCCACCCCTTCACCATTCTCCTCTCCCACCCCGTCACCCTTCTCCTCCCCCCCGATCTCCTCCCCCCCATCTCCTTCTCTTCCCCCCTGTCACCCTTTCCCCCCCGTCGTCACCCTTCTTTCCCCCCCGTCACCCTTCTCCGCCCCCCGTCACACTTCTTCCCCCCCCGTCACACTTCTTCCCCCCCCGTCACCCTTCTTCCCCCCCCCGTCACCCTTCTTCCCCCCCCCGTCACCCTTCTTCCCCCCCCCGTCACCCTTCTTCCCCCCCCCGTCACCCTTCTTCCCCCCCCCGTCACCCTTCTTCCCCCCCCCGTCACACTTCTTCCCCCCCCCGTCACCCTTCTTCCCCCCCCGTCACCCTTCTTCCCCCCCCGTCACCCTTCTTCCCCCCCCCCGTCACCCTTCTTCCCCCCCGTCACCCTTCTTCCCCCCCCCCGTCACCCTTCTTCCCCCCCCGTCACCCTTCTTCCCCCCCCGTCACCCTTCTTTCCCCCCCCCCGTCACCCTTCTTCCCCCCCCCGTCACCCTTCTTCCCCCCCCCGTCACCCTTCTTCCCCCCCCCATCACCCTTCTTCCCCCCCCGTCACCCTTCTTCCCCCCCGTCACCCTTCTTCCCCCCCCGTCACCCTTCTTCCCCCCCCGTCACCCTTCTTCCCCCCCCGTCACCCTTATTCCCCCCCCGTCACCCTTCTTCCCCCCCCCGTCACCCTTCTTCCCCCCCCCGTCACCCTTCTTCCCCCCCCGTCACCCTTCTTCCCCCCCCCCCGTCACCCTTCTTCCCCCCCCCGTCACCCTTCTTCCCCCCCCCGTCACCCTTCTTTCCCCCCCCCGTCACCCTTCTTTCCCCCCCCCGTCACCCTTCTTCCCCCCCCGTCACCCTTCTTCCCCCCCCCCGTCACCCTTCTTCCCCCCCCCCGTCACCCTTCTTCCCCCCCCCCCGTCACCCTTCTTCCCCCCCCCGTCACCCTTCTTCCCCCCCCCGTCACCCTTCTTCCCCCCCCCCCCGTCACCCTTCTTCCCCCCTCGTCACCCTTCTTCCCCCCCCTCGTCACCCTTCTTCCCCCCACGTCACCCTTCCTTCACCCCCGTCACCCTTCTTCACCCCCGTCACCCTTCTTCCCCCCCTGTCACCCTTCTTTCCCCCCCCCCGTCACCCTTCTTTCCCCCCCCGTCGCCCTTCTTCTCTCCCACCCCGTCACCCTTCTCCTCCCCCCCATCTCCTCCCCCCCATCTCCTTCTCTTCCCCCCTGTCACCCTTTCCCCCACCGTCGTCACCCTTCTTTCCCCCCCGTCACCCTTCTCCGCCCCCCGTCACACTTCTTCCCCCCCCCGTCACCCTTCTTCCCCCCCCGTCACCCTTCTTCCCCCCCCCCGTCACCCTTCTTCCCCCCCCCCGTCACCCTTCTTCCCCCCCGTCACCCTCCCTCCCCCCCCCCGTCACCCTTCTTCCCCCTCCATCACCCTTCTTCCCCCTCCATCACCCTTCTTCCCCCTCCATCACCCTTCTTCCCCCTCCATCACCCTTCTTCCCCCTCCATCACCCTTCTTCCCCCTCCATCACCCTTCTTCCCCCCCCCGTCACCCTTCTTCCCCCCCCCGTCACCCTTCTTCCCCCCCCGTCACCCTTCTTCACCCCCGTCACCCTTCTTCACCCCCGTCACCCTTCTTCACCCCCGTCACCCTTCTTCCCCCCCCGTCACCCTTCTTTCCCCCCCCCCCCGTCACCCTTCTTTCCCCCCCCCGTCACCCTTCTTTCCCCCCCCCCGTCACCCTTCTTTCCCCCCCCGTCACCCTTCTTTCCCCCCCCGTCACCCTTCTTTCCCCCCCCCGTCACCCTTCTTTCCCCCCCCGTCACCCTTCTTTCCCCCCCCCGTCACCCTTCTTTCCCCCCCCCGTCACCCTTCTTCCCCCCCCCCCGTCACCCTTCTTTCCCCCCCCCTCGTCACCCTTCTTTCCCCCCCCCGTCACCCTTCTTTCCCCCCCCCCGTCACCCTTCTTTCCCCCCCCCCGTCACCCTTCTTTCCCCCCCCCCGTCACCCTTCTTTCCCCCCCCCCGTCACCCTTCTTCCCCCCCCCCGTCACCCTTCTTCCCCCCCCGTCACCCTTCTTCCCCCCCCGTCACCCTTCTTCACCCCCCCCGTCACCCTTCTTCCCCCCCCCCGTCACCCTTCTTCCCCCCCCCCCCCGTCAAACTTCTTCCCCCCCCCCCCCGTCACCCTTCTTCCCCCCCGTCACCCTTCTTCCCCCCCCCGTCACCCTTCTTCCCCCCCCGTCACCCTTCTTCCCCCCCCCCCCCGTCACCCTTCTTCCCCTCCATCACCCTTCTTCCCCCCCCAGTCACCCTTCTTCACCCCCGTCACCCTTCTTCACCCCCGTCACCCTTGTTCACCCCCGTCACCCTTCTTCCCCCCCTGTCACCCTTCTTTCCCCCCCCCGTCACCCTTCTTTCCCCCCCCCCGTCACCCTTCTTTCCCCCCCCCGTCACCCTTCTTTCCCCCCCCGTCGCCCTACTTCTCTCCCACCCCGTCACCCTTCTCCTCCCCCCCATCTCCTCCCCCCCATCTCCTTCTCTTCCCCCCTGTCACCCTTTCCCCCACCGTCGTCACCCTTCTTTCCCCCCCGTCACCCTTCTCCGCCCCCCCGTCACCCTTCTCCGCCCCCCCGTCACACTTCTTCCCCCCCCCGTCACCCTTCTTCCCCCCCCGTCACCCTTCTTCCCCCCCCGTCACCCTTCTTCCCCCCCCCCGTCACCCTCCCTCCCCCCCCCCCCGTCACCCTTCTTACCCCTCCATCACCCTTCTTCCCCCTCCGTCACCCTTCTTCCCCCCCCCGTCACCCTTCTTCCCCCCCCCCGTCTCCCTTCTTCCCCCCCCCGTCACCCTTCTTCCCCCCCCCGTCACCCTTCTTCCCCCCCCGTCACCCTTCTTCCCCCCCCGTCACCCTTCTTCCCCCCCCGTCACCCTTCTTCCCCTCCGTCACCCTTCTTCCCCCCCCGTCACCCTTCTTCCCCCCCCGTCACCCTTCTTCCCCCCCCCGTCACGCTTCTTCCCCCCCCGTCACCCTTCTTCCCCCCCCCGTCACCCTTCTTCCCCCCCCCGTCACCCTTCTTCCCCCCCCGTCACCCTTCTTCCCCCCCCCCCCGTCACCCTTCTTCCCCCACCCCGTCACCCTTCTTCACCCCCCCCGTCACCTTTCTTCCCTCCCCCGTCACCCTTCTTCCCCCCCCATCACCCTCCTTCCCCCCCCCATCACCCTCCTTCCCCCCCCCGTCACCCTTCTTCCCCCCCCCGTCACCCTTCTTCCCCCCCCCGTCACCCTTCTTCCCCCCCCCGTCACCCTTCTTCCCCCCCGTCACCCTTCTTCCCCCCCCCGTCACCCTTCTTCCCCCCCCCGTCACCCTTCTTCCCCCCCCCGTCACCCTTCTTCCCCCCCGTCACCCTTCTTCCCCCCCCGTCACCCTTCTTCCCCCCCCGTCACCCTTCTTCCCCCCCGTCACCCTTCTCCGCCCCCTGTCACCCTTCTCCCCCCCATCACCCTTCTCCCCCCGTCACCATCCTCTCCCCATCGCCTTTCGCCATCACCTTTTCCCGCCATCACCTTTTCCCGCCATCACCTTTTCCCGCCATCACCTTTTCCCGCCATCACCTTTTCCCGCCATCACCTTTTACGCCATCACCTTTTCCCGCCATCACCTTTTCCCGCCATCACCTTTTCCCCCCATCGCCTTCTCCCATCGCCTTCCCACCCCCCCATCGCCTTCCCACCCCCCCATCGCCTTCCCACCCCCCCATCGCCTTCTCCCCAATCGCTTTCCCACCCCCATCGCCTTCTCCCCATCACCTTCCCACCCCCCCATCGCCATCCCACCCCCCCATTGCCTTCCCAACCCCCCCCCCCATGGCCCTTCCACCCCCCTATCGCCTTCCCACCCGCGCTTTTTCCCCCAATCGCCTTCCCACCCCCCACATGGCATGGAGTTCAAGTCACCCTCTGGGACAGGAGGACAGGGACGGAGTGGAGCCTGGGGGGAGAGAGAGAGAGAGAGAAAGAGACAGTGTGAGAGAGACAGTGTGAGAGAGAGACAGACAGACAGACTAGAATAAAACCCAGTGAGAGAACACACTCAGAAAGCGGAATAAACAAATACCTGGTGCGGGGGGGAGACAGAACGACAGGGAGGGAGAGAGAAAAAGCCCATGGAGAGGGAGAGCGATAGAGAGATTGGGAAAGACTGAACGATTAAAAAATTCCAGGAAAAAGAGTGAGGAGGAAGAGAGTAATAGGAAGGGGATCTCCAGGGGAACATGACCAGGATGGAGATGGGAAGGATGGAGAGAGCTGGGGATTGAAGGAAAGATGTAGGGAAGAGAGAGGGAACACGGGAATGTAGATGGGAGCTGCAGTGAGTGACGGAGGCAGTATCATCTGTGGGATCAGACTGTGCAGCAACTCCCTCTCCAACCTTTCTGCCCCTTTGTCTCCCCCCTCCAGCCCAGAGCTCGCCCCTTATGGTAACAATCCCAGAGACAGCCTGAACCCCACAATTCTTTTCCGTCTGCGTTCTGTGTCTGTGTCTGTGTGTCTGAGTGTTGTGTGTGTATCTGCGTGTGTAAATGAACAACAAGGAGACAGGACGGTTTCTGATTATTCTCTCTCTCTGGTTCCAGCTCTTGTCTGATGATTCCTCACGGCAGAATGATTGGATTCTCTCTGTCTCTTCATCGTCCGAGTTTCAGCTCCCAAATCAAATCCCCTCCTCGGGGGGAGAGACTGTTGCAATGTAGGCCACTCTGCAGGTGGTTTGAGACACAGCAAGATCCCACAAGTAGTATTACTCTGATATTAGAACAAGTCTTTAGATCGAATTTCTCATTTGAGGTTTTAATTCCCACCTTGGGAGTCCTGTCTGTCAGACACTTACTGGGGATTGATGTGTTTGTGCCAAATCCCAGGCCCCAGTTATTTTAGCCCCAGGCTTCAAATCTGTTTTAAAAATGACAGGGCCGCAATCTGACAGGAGCCAGTTAACCAGAGGCCCCTAAAACTCAGAGGAGATTCGCCCTCGGGGTAAATAAACACGCAACCCACGTGGGCCCCCTCGGGGTGCAGCCTGTCGACTAGGTCTCAGGACCATGTCCCCTCTGGAGAAAGCTTTTGTTCAGAGGTCTCCTGATCCCAAAGTTTCACTCTTTGAATCTTCAAGTGGCCAGCAAGATCCCTTGGAAGGAAAGAGACAGCACTATTTGAAAGGCAAAGGAGAGGAGGCGAAAGCGTGGGGGAAGGGATTGAAGGGGGAAAGGAGAGGGAGAGAAGGAGAGTTGGAGGCAGGGGATGGAAAGCAAGGGGTAGGGAATGGTGGGGGGAAGGATTGGAGAGGAAGGGGAGAGGGGGAAAGGACAGGGGGAAGGAGGGTGGGATGGAGAGGAGTTAAGGGGGGAGGGAGAAGGGGAAAGGGGTGAAGGAGAGGGGTGAGGAGGCAGCGTGGAGGAATGGAAGGAGATGGAGAGAGGGGGAAGGAGAGGGGGGAAAGGATAGAGGGTGGGGAGAAGAGGGTGGGAGGATGGGAGCGGAGCAGAGGGGAAGCCGATTGGTAGGGAAAGAGAGGGGAGAAAGTAAGGGGGATGGAGGGGAGAAGCAGAAAGAGATAAGAGTGAGTGGGGAAGGAGAGGGGAAAGGAGAAGAGGCGTGAAGGGAGGGAGGAGAGACTGGAAAGAGAGGAGGAGTGGTAGGGGGAGGAAGCAGGTGGAGGAGAGAGGGAGGACGGGGCGGAGTAGAGGGGAGAATGTGATTGGTATGGTAGGAGAAGAGAGAAAGTAATATTGGAGGGGAGAAGCAGAGAGAGAGAAGAGTGGTGGGGAAGGAGGGAGGAGAAGGGGAAAGGAGAGGGAGTGGAAGAGGGGGTAAAGAGAGGGGAGAAGGTGGGGAGGTAGAGGGGGAAGGGAAAAGGGAGGGAAGAAGGGGTGTGAGGGAGGGAAGGAGTAGGAGAGGGGGGAAGGAAAGAGGGAAGGAGAGGGGGAAGGAGAGGGTGGGAAGGGGGAAGAAGGGGTGATGGGGGCAGAGTAGAGGGGGAGGCAATTGGTAGGGTAGGAGAAGGGAGAATGTTAGGGGAATGGAGGAGAGAGGCAGAGAGAGAATAGGAGGGGAGGAGAGGGGAAAGGAGAAGAGGAGTGGGTGGGAAGAAGGGGGGAAAGGGTGAAGTAGAGGGTGGAAAAGAGAGAGTTGGAAGGAGAGGAGAAAAGGGGAGGGAAGAAGGAGAATGGGGGGAGAAGGAGAGGAGGAAGAGTGGGGAAGGGAAGAGGGGGGGAAGGAGGGAGTGGGTAGGAGAGGAGAAGGAGAGTGAGGAAAGGATGGGGAGGAAGGAGGGAGAGGGGAGGACAGGAGGGGGGAAGGAGAGAGGGCGAAGGGGGAGGGGAGGAGGAAGAGTAGGGGAGTGGAAGAAGGGGAGAGTGTGTGTGAAGGGGGGAGAGGTTGGAGAGGAGTGCAAGGAGGCGAGGAAGAAGGGGAGGGAGGGGAGGAGGAGGAGGGTGAAGGAGGTGGGGAAGGAGAGGGAGGCAAAGGACAGGGGAGAAGGTAAGTTGAAGGAGAAATGGGATGAAGGAGAGGTGGAGCGAGGAGACGGGGAGGAGGAGGGGGTTGGAATGGGGGAACGAGAGGAGGGGAAAGGAGCGGGGGAAAGGAGATTTGGGATCAATTGCCTTTTACTGAAAACAGTTCCCAACTTGTATGTGCCTGTAGCTCCCGCCAGTCTGAAACCCTCATTACCCACTATCCTGTCTCTGAGCCAATGGTATCTTCATTCCCAGGGGAGGGACAACATGGGGCTAGATACAGAGTAAATCTCCCTCCACATTCTCTGCATCGAATACTCCCAGGACATGTGCAGCATGGGGTTAGATACAGAGTATAGACCCCTCTGCACTGTTCCTATCAAACACACACAGGATAGGGACAGCATGGGCGTTAGGTACAAAGTTAGGCAGCATTGTAGACAGTGCAGATGGCACCTTAACATTACAAAGGGATATTTATCGACTGAGTGAATGGGCAAAGCTGTGTTAGATGGAGTTCAGTGCAAGCAGGTGTGTGGGTATCAGGTTGGAGTACAGAGAGGGAGCACAAAGGAGGTTTACAAGAATGAGCCTGAACCTCGGGGTCACATTCTGGGGTGACACTCGACAAATGAGGCCGGTTTTCATCAGAATTGAGAAAGTTAAGGGTGATCTGATCAAAGCCTCCAAGGTATAAACAGGATGAGACAGGCTAGATCAAGATCAACGATTCCCACTGGTTGGAGATTCTAGACCGAGAGGGAGCAGAGTCTGAGAATGAGGGCCCAGAGCGTTCAGGAGAGATGGTAGGAAGCACTTTGACACACAAAATGTGGGAGAGGGACTCTCTTCCACAAACAGCAGTGGATGCTGGATCAGTCGTTCAGGTTAAATCGGAGAGAGATACATTTTTGTTCAGTGAAGATATTGAGGGATATGGGCCAAAGGAAGGAATGTGGAGTTAGGCCACCGATCAGCCATGATCCCATTGAATGATGCAAAAGGCTCGAGGGGCTGAATGGCCTCTTCCTTTTCCTATGTTCCAGAATAAAGATCCCCCTACACTGTCCCCATCAAACACTTTCAGGGCAGGGACAGAATGGGATTAGATGCACAGTAAAGCTGCCTTTACTGTATCCCCATCAGGGGAGCATCAGAACAGGGTTAGATACAGAGTAAAACTCCCTCTACACTATCCCCAACAACCGCTCACGGAGCTTTAATATTTGAAGATGACCATATTATTCTGTCATTCCTTGCCCCTCAGTAACTGTGTGTATGCGTATGTGAGAGAGTGAGACAGAGACAGAGACCATCATTGGGTCAGGTACTCCTGTACCTCAGTACTTAGAGTCATAGAGTCACAGAAACAGACCCATTCAACCCGTCCATGCCGACCAGATATCCCAATCCAATCTAGTCCCATCTGCCAACACCCGGCCCATATCCCTCCAAACCCTTCCTATTCATATACCCATCCAAATGCCTTTCAAATGTTGCAATTGTACCAGTCTCCACCACTTTCTCTGGCAGCTCATTCCATACATGTACCACCCTCTGTGTGAAAAAGGTCCCTTAGGTCTCTTTCATATCTTTCCCCTCTCACCATAAACCTACACCCTCCAGTTGTGGACTAACCAACCCCAGGGAAAATACTTTGTCTATTTATCCTTTCCATGCCCCCCTCATGATTTTATAAACCTGTGTAAGGTCACCCCTCAGCCTCTGATGCTCCAGGGAAAACAGCCCCAGCCTATTCAACCTCTCCCTATAGCTCAAATCCTCCAACCCCTGGCAACATCCTTGTAAATCTTTTCTGAACCCTTTCAAGTTTCACAACATCTTTCCGATAGGAAGGAGACCAGAATTGCACGCAACATTCCAACAGTGGCCTGACCAATGTCCTGTACAGCCGCAACATGACCTCCCAACTCCTGTACTCAATGCTCTGACCAATAAAGGAAAGCATTCCAAATGCCTTCATCACTATCCTATCTACCTGTGTCTCCACTTTCAAGGAGCTATGATCCTGCATTCCAAGGTCTCGTTGTTCAGCAACACTCCATCGGACCTTACCATTAAGTGTATAAGTCCTGTTAAAATTTGCTTTCCCAAAATGCAGCACCTCACATTCATCTCAATTAAACTGTATCTGCCACTTCTCAGCCTATTGGCCCATGTGATCAAGGTCCAGTTGCAATCTGAGGTAACCATCTTCGCTGTTCACTACAACTCCAATTTTGGTGTCAACAACTCAGTGGGAGAATTGGGGCCAGACAATATTCAGTGGGATAGTTGGTGCAGTTCATCACTAAAGGAAGGATTTGTGCAGGATTGGTAATTCGGAGATTTGATACAGGGCCCGCTAAAATTAGAGAATTCTGGCAGCGGACCACTAAATGGGAGAATGGTTGTAAGAAAATACTAAATGGATGAACTGGTGCACAGTGGGACGAGAATTAGGGCCTGGCACCAGTAAATGGGTGAATTAGAGTAGGGCACCTTTAAATAGTAGAATTGGACTGGGCATCAGTAAATGGAAGAATGAGTATCGGGGTATGAGTAAATGGGAGAACTGGTGGGGCTTCAGTAGATGGGTTTGGTACACAGTGCCATTGCATTAGAAAATTAGTGGGAGTGCCAATACATTAGAGAATTGGAACAGAGCAGGTCTAAATGGGAGAATAGGGGCAGGGAATCAATAAAAAGGAGAAATGTTGCAAGCATCAGGAAATTGGAGTTTCAGTTCAGCGCACCCCAAAATGTACAAATGTGAGGAGGGAAGCAATCCGTGTAAGAAATATATCAGAGAACAGTTACATGGGCATCAATACTTGGAGACTTGCTCGAGAGAATGTACACGTGAGAGAGAGATTGCGAGTGCATGAGTGAGGGAATGTGTGTGTGAGTGAGGGAGTGTGCGTGCATGAGTGAGAGTGTGCAGGTGCGAGTGAGAGAGCGTGTGCACTTGCAGGACTTACACAGTTAATGGTAGTGCCCTGGGGAGTGTTGTTGAACAGAGAGACCTCGGGGTGCAGGTACATAGTTCCTTGAAAGTGGTGCCACAGGTAGGCAGGGTCACAGGGTGGTGAAGGAGGCATTTGGCAGGCTTGCCTTTATCGGGCAGAGCACTGAGCCCAGGAGTTGGGAAGCCATGTTACAGCTGTACAAGACATTGGTGAGTCCACATTTGGAGGACTGCGTACCATCCTGTTCACCCTGCTGTAGGAAGAAGGTTATTTAACTGCAAAGGGTGGAAAACAGATTGACAAGGATGTTCCCCCAACTGGAAGGCCTGAGTTATAAGGAGAGGCTGGGACATTTTCCCCTGGAGCACTGGAGGCTGAGGGGTGATCTTATCGAGATTTATAAAACCATGATGGACTTCGATTTAAGGTGAGAGGGGAAAGATTTAAAAGGGACCTGAGGAGTAAATCTTTAACAGAGCCTGGTATGTGTATGGAAGGAGTTCCTAGAGGATGTAATCGAGGGGCGTACAATTACAACATTTAAAAGACATGAGGGCAGATATAAGGAAAGGAAAGGTGTAAATGGGGCTTGGTCAGTTCAGAAAAGCTTTTCAACAAGGACCAGTTGTGTGACATGCTGTGGGACTACAGTTTCTAGAACTCACTCCTGGGTAATTGTTACTCTGTATGTAAGTGAGATTAATCCCCTCAATTCAATTCCAGTCTTTAACTCACCCCTGGATCACCATTATTCTGTGTAAACCTTCCATTGAACTCTCACTGCCTCCCTGCCACCTGCCTGGATTCATTCCTCCCATTGACCAACCAAGCTATACCCTCTACCGGCGTTCACCTCGCCACTCTGTCCCCTCCCCACCCTAAACCCTCCCCCACGCCCCCACCCCTTTATCAGCAGCTCCCCTTACCCTCACTACCGAAGCATTGCCCTCTCCACCCCCTGATGCTGCCTGGCCTGCTGTGTTCTTCCAGCCTCCTGCATGTCTCCGATGGTTAGTAAGGTGGCTCCAAATGTGGTGGTGGGGTAGTGAACGGTGAAGGAGGTTTACCTCAGTGTTAAACAGGACCTTGATCAGACGGGCCAATCAGGAGCTGATACAAGGTTGGGTTTAAGGAGCTGTTTTACAGATGGAAACAAAATCCTTGCTGATGGTCCGTCAATCTTCCAATTGATCCCAGGCTCCATTATGAAGGCCCAAGCAAACAGTGTTCACCCAGAGTCAGTTCCCACTGAGCCCAATGGAGTCAGTGAGAGCCACAAAACCTTTTCATGGCAGCACTGAGGGGGGGTCGGCTCATCTGCCACATCCAACCCCATTCCCCAGTGTCGGATCCGGTCTGTCAGTGAGCCCTCTGACTGGGCCGTGGATTCCCCACCAACACAGCGGCTGATTGGTGGAAAGAACCAAATAAAGAGAGGGGGTAATATCAGCATCAGGCCGGGGGGGAAGGGAATGGAACCAGAGAAAGGAAATCATTGCTGAAAATACATCTGTAATCAAAAGACACGGATTATTTACAGTATATTACTCTGTGTAATAGGAACATTCTCCTTTTTTATTTAGTTTTGCCCAGATGAGTGGATGAGTGAATTCCGTGAGGACAGGAGCCTGCTATTGCTGTTCCCACTCCGGCCTGCAGTGACCGATGATACTTGCCTCCAGGTCATTGACCTTGTATCTGGTTCACTCACTGACAACTGGTTGCTGGGGATAATGTTGTTCTGTGCTTGTCTTATTCCCCCTTCGGGGGAATCTTTCAGCTTTCTATTAACGGTTGCCCATTGCTGACAACACTTCCCACTGTTTTGCTCCTCCAGTCTCTTTGGTTTCGCTCCTCAGATGGAACCATTCCTTGCCCGTTAGGAAAGGAGTGTTACCGTGTTGCTGCTGCTCCTTCTCCTGTCAGTCCATTCCTCACCTGGACCCCTCATTCCATTATCTGCTGCCTTTAATGTTCACTCTCAGTTACTTGGATTTATTCATCAATTGAATTATTTTTATAACTGGATATTTCAGGGCATGTTTTAACTGGTCTCTGAAACTGTTCTGTGTCACCACATAAACAAGTGCATTGGTGCAGCAGCTCAGGTCCCACAGCTTGTGAGGCTTGTGAAAAGATATCGAAAGCAGTGGAATCCAAGGAATGAGCAACACGAAAGAAACGTAAAATATCCACCAACCAGAGAAGGATGAAACTTGCAGATATGGCAAAGAGTAAGATCACAGATTTCCTTCTGCTCTCTATCTCTGGGTCATTCTCTATCTCTGGGTCATTCTCTATTTTTCTCTGACCCCTGAGTCCCTTACGCACCGTAATGGTCTCAGAGATGTGTCCGACAGTCAGAACATTAAGAAAGAGAATAAAAGTGAATGGGAGCATTGGTGTTAAAAATCGCTCAAAGTATTGAAAACTTGCCCACCGGCGGTCAGTATAGTAACTGGACATGGTAGAACAGTACCATGGAACAATGTTGATGACCTTTCCAGGTTTAAATCTAAAATAGTTGGGAACATTTTTAAAAGAAAAGAAAATACAGATTGTTGCTCGAACCCTAATTGAACTATTCTCTGTCCCATACTTAGTTTTCATCTGACAAAAACAAATGGCGACAAATCGATCAAAAGAGAAAGTATGGGTGAACCAGACAGAACAATCAATGGCCCAGCAGCTCAACACATGGATAACACGACACACAGGAGTGATGTCCAGGAAACACCGAGGATAATAATAAAATGGAAACCAGTGAAGTACGATTTTGAAAGCAATGAATAGCAGATCCGATATTGTCATGGCCACCAGATAATGAGTGGTGCTTTTAGACAAACCACACTTGCCCCGAGCTTGGATTAGAATCACAACTAGACTTACTGTAAGAGAGAGAAAAGGGAAAAAAGAGACTTGACGTTACTGGTCAAATGTATCTGTGCCTGAGCCCAGACTATAAGTATTTTATGCAAAAGTGAGGACGGCAAATGCGAGAAACCAGAGTTTAGATCAGAGTGGTGCTGGAAAAGGACAGCAGGTCAGGCAGTATCTGAGGAGCAGGAAAATCATCATTTCGGACGAAAGCTCTTCATCAGGAATAGCATAAAGATAATTGTTGTTCCATATCACAGAAACGTTAAAGCTTCTGAATCATTTTCACTTTGAAAATACACAGGGATGAACACAAATAGCAGGTTCGTCTCAGAAACACAGTGACATATTCAACATTTTTTCTGGGGTTGACAGTGGTTGATTTATTCTGCTTTATACATTGCTCAGGCTCACTGGAGTTGTAAATTAGATAACAGCATTCACACAAACACTCCCAGGATCAGTAAAACAAAGAGTGGATGCACCTAACACAGACATGGATTACAAAACAAACTTGAAATCAGTTTTGGAGCCTCCACAGTTGAGTTTACTCCTAAAATTCTGCACCCACACAACATTAATTACAGTACATGGCACTGGATCACTCAACCGTGTCTAGGAATGGATGGTGTCTCAAATGTGAACAAAGAAATGATAGAGCATTGAGCCCCTCACTCTGAACATCCTGGCAAGCTGAACTAAGAAGATATTCACCAGGGTATCTGACCACCATGCCCCAGCTTGGATACCCAATGCAATCAGGAGAACTTCAACATTTGGCACTGACCCCCCACCAACTGTCGAACACTGTGTACCACGACCTCCACCCAAACCCAGACATGAGTAATATCCCAACAGTTAAGGAGAATCGGGGGCAGAGTTGAGTTTGGTAGCCATTACAAAAGAGAAAGTGCTAAAAAAAGAGCCAAAAGGTCTAAAAATCGATAAATCTCCTGGCCCGGATGGGGTATATCCTAGAGTTCTGAGGGAGGTGGCTGAGGAAATAGCAGAGGCATTGGTTGTGATCTTTCAAAAATTACTGGAGTCCAGGAAAGTCCCAAATAATTGGAAAATCACTGTTGTAACCTTCTTGTTCAAGAAAGGATCAAGACAAAAGATGGAAAATTATAGGCCAATTAGCCTAATCTCGGTTGTAGGTAAAATTCTAGAATCCATTAAGGATGAGATTTCTAAATTCTTGGAATTGCAGTGTCGGATTAGAACAAGTCACCACGGATTTAGTAAGGGGAGATCGTGCCTGACAAACCTGTTAGAATTCTTTGAAGAGTTAACAAGTAGGTTAGACCAGGGAAACCCAGTGGTTGTTATCTACCTAGACTTCCAAAAGGCCTTTGATTAGGTGTTTCACAGGAGGTTGCTGAGTAAGGTGAGCTACTGGCATGGATTAGGGATTGGCTGTCTGATATAAGGCAGAGAGTTGGGATGAAAGGTTCTTTTTCGGAATGGCGGTTAGTGACAAGTTAGATCCCGCAGTGTTCAGTGTTGGGGCGCAGCTGTCCACTTTAAATATTAATGGTCTGGATGGAGGGACTGTGGCATTCTGGTGAAGTTCACCAATGATACGAAGTTAGGTGGACAGGCAGGTAGTACTCAGGAGGTGGGGAAGCTGCAGAAAGATTTAGACAGTTTCAGAGAGTGGTCCAGGAAATGGCTGATGAAATTCAATGTGAGCAAATGCGAGGTCTTGCACTTTGAAAAAAATAAAACAGGAATGGACTATTTTCTAAACGGTGAGAAAATTCAGAAAGCCAAATCACAAAGGGATCTGAGAGTGCTAGTCCAGGATTCTCTAAAGGTTGACTTGTTGGTTGAGTCCATGGCTAAGAAAGCAAATGTAATGTTGTCATTTATCTCAAGAGGATTGAAATGTAAAAGCAGTGATAATAGACAACAGGTGCAGGAGTAGGCCATTCTGCCCTTCGAGCCTGCACCACCATTCAATATGATCATGGCTGATCATTCTTAATCAGTATCCTGTTCCTGCCTTATCTCCATAACCCTTGATTCCACTATCCTTGAGAGCTCTATCCAACTCTTTCTTAAATGAATCCAGAGACTGGACCTCCACTGCCCTCTGGGCCAGAGCATTCCACACAGCCACCACTCTCTGGGTGAAGACGTTTCTCCTTATCTCTGTCCTAAATGGTCTACCCCGTACTTTTAAGCTGTGTCCTCTGGTTCGGCACTCACCCATCAACGGAAACATGTGTCCTGCCTCCAGAGTGTCCAATCCTTTAATAATCTTATATGTCTCAATCAGAACCACTCTCAGTCTTCTAAACTCAAGGGTATACAAGCCCAGTCGCTCCAGTCTTTCAGTGTAAGGTAATCCCACCATTCCAGGAATTGACCTCGTGAACCTACGCTGCACTCCCTCAATAGCCAGAATGTCTTTCCTCAAATTTGGAGACCTGAACTGCACACAGTACTCCAGGTGTGGTCTCACCCGGACCCTGTACAGCTGCAGAAGAACCTCTCTGCTTCTATACTCAATCCCTCTTGTTATGAAGGCCAGCATGCTATTAGCCTTCTTCACTACCTGCTGTACCTGCATGCTTAACTTCACTGACTGGTGTACAAGAACACCCAGATCTCTCTGTACTGCCCCTTTACCTAAATTGATTCCATTGAGGTAGTAATCTGCCTTCCTGTTCTTGCCACCAAAGTGGATAACCATACATTTATCCACATTAAACTGCATCTGCCATGCATCTGACCATTCACCTAACTTGTCCAGGTTATTCTGTAATCTCCTAACATCCTCATCACATTTCACCCTGCCATCCAGCATCATCAGCAAATTTGCTAATGTTATTACTTATACCATTTTATATATCATTAACATATATTGTAAAAAGCTGTGGACCCAGTACTGATCCCTGTGGTACCCCACTGGTCACTGCCTGCCATTCTGAAATGGAGCCATTTATCACTACTCTTTGTTTCCTATCAGCCAACCAACTTTCAATCCAAGTTGGTACTTTGCCCCCAATACCATGCGCCCTAATTTTGCTCACTAACCTCCTATATGGGACTTTATCAAAAGCTTTCTGAAAGTCCAGGTACACTACATCTACTGGATCTCCCTCATCCATCTTCAGAGTTACATCCTCAAAAAATTCCAGATTAGTCAAGCATGATTTTCCCTTCATAAATCCATACTGACTCTGACCAATCCTGTTACTACTATCCAGATATGTTATAATTTCATCCTTTATAATAGACTCCAGCATCTTTTCCAGCACTGAGGTCAGACTAACTGGTCTATAATTTCCTTAATTCTCTCTCCCATCTTTCTTAAAAAATAGACAGATTGCCGGTGTCTCAGGGAGTCACGGAATATGTGGAGTGGGTAGGAAACTGGATTTGCAATCCAGTTCTGATTGGATTGACTGCCAGAACAGACTGAACAGTTTAAACAGGCTGCATAGTCTCCTGCTCACATTTCCTCAGCTCTTAGCTGTTTAATGAACGAGTTGTTTAATGAAGCAATTCCCAATCCCTTTGGATTTGGTTCAGAACTGATGGCTTCTGAATAGATTAGATGAGACTCCCTACAGTGTGGAAACAGGCCCTTTAGCCCAACCAGTCCACACCGACCCTCCGAAGAGTAACCCACCCAGACCCATTTCCCTCTGACTAATCACTATGGACAATTTAGCAAGGCCAATTCACCTAACCTGCACATTTTTGGACGGTGGAAGAAAGCCGGAGCATGGGAAAAAACCCACACAAATATTGGGAGAACGTGCAAACTACACACAGACAGTCACCCGAGGCTAGAATTGAACCTGGGACTCTGGTGCTAACCACTGAGCCACCTTGCCACCAAATTCTGGTGCTGTCAGACCTGCTGAGTTTCCCCAGCAATTTCTTGTTTGGATTTCAGCCCCAATCCAGTTGGTGATGATCACGGCCTTGTTAAGTGTGTTTGGGAATGGGGAAGGAGCTGCTAGCAGGGTGATGGTGGGATAGTGGTGAGCATAGCTGCCTTCCAAGCAGTTGACCCGGGTTGGATTCCCAGCCATCGCAGTGTTGTGGTATGTAAACAGCCTTTTAAAGGAAAGCCTTTTAAATCTGTCAGATTGCTCCTTGCTTTTCCTGGCGATGGTTCCTGTGAATTGCAGTGTGGAACCGGGCAGCATTGCTCGGCATCTCGGAAGCTTTCCCCTCTGCTGCTTCCCATTTCTTATTGAAATATTGGTTGCAGCACAAGGATGGGTTTGTTTTGCTCGAAAAGTGAGAGACTGCTCCCGTCAGGAACCTGAAATAATTACAGAAGCCGCTGGAAACACTGAACAGTTCCAACAGCTTCTGTAGTGGTGGGGAGGGAGGATTAATGTGTCACATCTACACAAGGATAAAATAAACTCCAGCCACAAAACAGTCAGATTTCCTAAGTTTTACAAACATCAGTATATCATTTTCCTGAGCCATCAATTCACCTTAAAACTCTTCCAATGTGGAATAGCATCTTTCTGATTCTCACTTTGAGAGATGTCCCTCAGTGAGCTCCTCCCCCATTCTTTCCATTTCACTGGGGACCCACTATCCGCAGTCTCCAATCACATGACCTGAACTCAGACACAGAGAGATCTTAAAGAGTGACACAATGCAGATAGGAAGTTGATTTCATTTCTGTTTCTGAGTCCAATCTTCACTCAGTGAGACAGAGTCAGGTATTCAAGGCTCCAACAAGAGCTGGATTCTGCTTCTGGTGATTGTCTTCATTCAGTGAGAAGGAGGGCCGTGGGCCGGAAGGAGCTCATCATTGTGCTTCGGGTTGGCTGCTCAGTCTGCAGCATTGCAGGCCGTGGGAGCAGGGCAGTGGGAAAGGTACCTCGTGTGGACTGCAATAGGACTTTCCACACATTGTTCCAGGGCAGTTACAGAGCTCCAGGAATTCTGAATGAGGATCGGAAAAATGCATTGATTGAAGGAGGAGGATCAGGGAAACAGGATAAAGCTGATGAGATCAGCAGGATTTCTCGGTCTAACTCTGTACCATACTTTATTTTCTGCTTCATAAATCTACAATCAGGAGCTCAACCCACTTAGAGCAATAAAAGCTCAGAAACAAATCATTAAGTCCAACACATCCATGCTGAACTGATATCCGATGTCAATCTCATCCTATTTGTCAGAATTTGGCCCATGTTCCTCAGAACCCTTTTTAATTCCTACACCCACCAAGATACCTTTTAAATGTTGTAATTGTATCAGCCTCCACTACTTTCTCTGGCAGCTCATGCACACAGTGCCCTCTGCGTGAAAAATGTTCTCCTTCGGTCCCTTTTAGTTTCCCCTCTCAACTTTAACATATGCCACCTGCTTCTGGACTCCCCCACCACAGGGAAATCACCTTGCCTTTTTACCCTATTGAGGACCTTCATGGTTTTGTGAACCTCTATCAGGTTACCCCTCAGCCACTGACGCTCCAGGGATAATAGCCTCAGCCTATACAGTCTTAACCTCCAGCACAAAACTCTCCAACCTTGGCAACATCCATGTAAATCTTTTCTAAACACTTTAAAGTTTCACAACACCCTTCTTACAGGAGGGAGTCCAGAATTGCACATTATATACCAAAAATGGCCGAACCAATACCGTAACATGACCTCCCAACTCCTTTACACAATTAACTGAGTAATAAAGACAAAAATGACAAACGCCTTCTTCACTATCCTATCGAAATGTTAGTCCATCTTCAATGATCTATGAAGCTGCACTCCAGGTCTGTTGGTTCAGCAACACCCCTAGTACCTTGTCATTAAGTGTATAAGTCCTGCTCTCTTTTGCCTTTCCAAAATGCAACACCACACATTTATCTAAATTAATCTCCATCTGCCACTCCTCAGCCCATTGGCCCATCTGATCAAGAGCCCATTGTCCTCTGAGGGAACCATCTTCACTGTCCTCCACACCTCCAATTTTACTGTCATCTTCAAACATACTAACCATTCCTCCTATGGTCACATCCAAATCATTTATATAAATGACAAAACAACAGTGGAGTCAGCACTGATCCTTGTGGCACACCGCTGGTCACAGGCCTCCAGTCTGAAAAGCAACCCTCCCCACCACCCTCTGTCTTCTACCTTCGAGCTAGTTCTCTACCAAAAGGGTAATTCTACTGCCCAACATACAAATGTGACAATATGACGCGTGTGTCAAAAGTACAACAAGAATCTATTCCTGATGACAACAGGCGGGTCAGTTTGCCACCGGTGCTGTTTATACTTGGAATATACCTGGAGCAGAGCAACACAAACCCAACTGGAGAGGGTGGCTCTGTATAAGGAGAGTCAGTGTGGAGTTAAAATTCAATAAAATAAAAGATTAATGAAGGTAAGGCCCTCCAATCTGTTTCACAAATTATTGCATTCGAGGCTGGATAAAAACTGAAGTTATTGTAAGAAATGACTCAAGCTCACCATGGGGAATTAATGTGCTCGGATGGAAAAGTGCTGAGTGATCATAAATTACTGCAACTTGCAAACAGCAGAATTAAAATCCAATTTGCTTTTTTCCTGCAAGGATGAATATTTTAATCATGTTGTTCTCGAAAGACAAATGATACAGACGGTTATTTATTATCGAGACAGAAAAGACAATTAATATTTTCTTTGACATCTGACTTGGATTTGGAGAAGATACTGTGGATGATAACGACCAACAGGATTGTTTGCATAGATAGGCGAATAATAATGTCACCAGAAATAGCAGAAGGTTGTGGAGGGAAATGAACAGACTGAAGCCCGCTGTGATGGAGTTTGGCATAAAAGGCTAAAGAGAGACAAACTCGACCGAACTGCAGAGTTTGAAATGTGAACATGGATAGAGTTGCCTTGGTGTTCATGTGCACAGGTCTGTTACTGCGACAAGATCTGTTGAAGGGGGAAATAGAAAACATGTGGGATCTTAAGCATCACAAATGAGCCATTGAATAAGGAGAAAGAAAATACATAAAGGGAAAACCCTGCTGTCCCTGGGGATCTGAAATCTAACCTCAGCAGGTCAGGCAGCATCTGGGAGAAGGGAACCAGAACCCATTTCTCCCACAGCAGTCTGCAAGGCACCAAGGGAGCTCCCTGATCTGATTGGCTCTGTGCTAATTAACACTGCACACAGATATTAATCCAGTGGGTCAGCTTCTTAGTTAAACAGCGAGTTCCTGAGAGTGACGAGGCAGACCCTTGTATGTTGTTCACACCTACATGGTCAGTAACATGGTACCCTGCCCGTCCCATTGCACACTCAGCTTCAACTCTGACCATATTTCCTGAAACCCAGCATCGGGAGGAAACACTGCCTCCTGGTCTTAGGTTCTTTGCTGTAGGAAAAGGTGTCACTTCCTGTGATCTCCCTCTGACAACTCCATTGCTTTTAGTTTCTCTCACATAATCGGCTTTCTGTCCCTTCTGGTTTCGTGGTCTAGTCACACTTCCCAAATCTGAAGCTCCTACTAAATGGTAGAATCTGGCTAGGGCATCATTAAATGGAAGAATTAGTACAGGGGTATGAGTAAATGGGAGACTTGGTGGGAATCAATAAATGGGAGATTCAGTGCACAGTGCCAATACATTGGAAAACTGGTGTGTGTCAATATATTAGGAAATTAGAGCAGAGCATGTCTAAATTAGGGAATAAGGACACCAATTAAAAAAAAATGTTGCATCAGTTAATTGGAGATTCATTTCAGTGCATCACTAAATGAAAAAATGCAGGACATTAATAATTGGGGAATTCATGCAGGTGCCATTAAATTCGAAGTGGGAGGATAACACTCAATGGGACAATTTGTGCAGTTCCAGGATTTGCGCAGGATTGGAAAATGGGAGAAATAGCCATAAACAGAGTCATACAATCGTCGAGATTTACAACACACAAACAGATCCTTCGGTCTAAGTTGTCCACGTGTCTATTTAAGAATTCTGACAGCGCTCCACTAAATTGGACAATCATTGCAAGGGACTACTTAATGGGAGAATTGGGCAAGGGCTTATCAAAATGTGAGAAATGTAACAGGGCATCAGTCAATAGAAGAATTAGTACAGGGGTATGAGTAAATGGGAGATCCGGTGCACAGTGCCGTTGCATGAGAAAATTGGTGGGAATGCCGATATAATGGAAAATTGGAGCAGAGCATACTTAAATTGGGGAATAGGGGCCAGCGAATCAATGAAAAGAAATGTTGCAAGCATTAGTAAATTAGAGATTCAATTCAGTGTATCACTAAATGAAAACAATTCACCAGGTCACCCGTACGTGGAAGAAGTGTTTCAGGGAAAACTTGAATCGAAGGACTTGATGGAGGACATTAATAATTGGAGAATTCATGCAGGTGCCTTTAAATAGGGCAGGATAATGCTCAATGGGAGAGTTGGTGCAGTTTCAGGATTTGTGCAGGATTGGTAAATGGGAGAAATGGTGCAGGCCAGCGGAGCCATAAATAGAGTCATACAATCAAAGAGATGCATAATATGGAAACAGACTCTTCAGTCCAACTTGTGTATGACTCAATTTTAGAATTCTGGCAGCGCTCCACGAAATTCGAGATTCATTCCAAGGAATTACTAAAGGAAGAATTGGGCAAGGGCTTATCGAAATAAGATACATTGGAACGGGGCATCCGATAACAGCAAATTAGTGCAGTTAGCAACAAATGGGAGAGTTTCAGTTCAGCAGAAAATGGGAGAATTGGTGCAGTGTAGCACTAAATGGGAGAATCGGGACAGGACAATACCTGATGCGGGAATGGGAGTAGGGCACGCCCCTAAATTGGCGAGGGCATCATTCAATATGAGGATTGGTGTAAGGTAAAACTGAATGGAGAACTTGTTCAGGACGTCAGTAATTGAGGGAAAATGGTACTAAGCAACACTGAATTGGAGAATTGGTGTGGGGTATCAGTAAGTGAAAGACCTGGTGCAGGGTGCTGATAACTTCGAGAATGGGAGCAAATGGGTGAATATGGGCAGCGAATCAGTAACTAGGACAAATGTTGCAAGGATTAGTGGTCCAGATTCAATACAGTGTACCATGAAATGGGGAAGTTGGTGTAGTTCACCACGAAAGGGAAGATATGTGCAGGATCGGTAATTTGGAGATATGATGCAGGGATCACAAGATGAGAGAATTCTGGCAGCGAACTACTAAATGGGAGAATTGTTGCAGGGAAATACTGAATGAAAGAACTGGTGCACAGTGGAGCTAAATTGGGGAATTGGTATATGGCACCAGGAAATGGGAGAATTAGAGTAGTGCACCCTTAAATGGCAGAATCAAGCTCGGGCATCAGTAAATGGAAGAATTAGTACAGGGATATGAGTAACTGGGAGATTCGGTGGAAACGATAAATGGGAGATCTGGTGCACAGTGCCATTCCATTAGAAAATTGGAGGGTGTGCCAATATTCTGGAAAATTGGAGCAGATCATGTCCAGATTGGGGAATAGGGGCCAGGGAATCAACAAAAAATAGAAATGTTGCAAGCATTGGGAAATTGGAAATTCAGTTCAGTGCATCGCTAAATGAAAAAATAAAATCAGCAGGGCTTCCGTACATTGAAGATGTTTATCTGGGAATAATTAATGAAAGGAATTGATGCAGAGCAACATTAATTGGACAATTCATGCAGATGCCATTAAATTCTAAGTGGGAGGACTGGGGCAGGATAACCTCAATGGGTGAGTTGGTGAAATTCCCGAATTAGTGCAGGATTGGTAAATGGGAGAATTGGTGCAAGGAAGTGGAGCACTAATTACACCCCTAGAGATGTACAGCACAGAAACAGACCCTTCAGTCCTACTTGACCACGCCTAAATTTAAGAATTCTGGCAGCTCTCCACTAAATTGCAAGAAACTATTAAATGGCAAAGTTCCGAAAGGGCTTATCAAAATGTGAGAACTTGCAACAGAGCATCAGATAATGGGCGAATTAGTGCAGTTCAGCACTAAATTAATGAGTTATGCTGTGTTGCACTAAATGGGAGAATTGGGGCAGGACAATACCATTTGGGAGATACAGAGTAGGGCATCGCTAAATTGGGCGAGGGCATCAGTCACTATGTAACACTGAGTGGAGAACTTGTTCAGGACATCAGTAATTGGGAGAAATGGTGCTAAGCAACACTGAATTGGAGAATTGGTGTGGGGTATCAGTAAATGAGAGACCTGGTGCAGGGTGCTGATAACTTCGAGAATTGGAGCAAATGGGAGAACACGGGCAGTGAATCAATAAATAGAACAAATGTTGCAAAGGATTAGTGGTAGAGATTCAATACAGTGCACCACGAAATGGGGCAGTTGGTGCTGTTCACCACGAAAGGGAAGATATGTGCAGGATCGGTAATTTGGAGATATGATGCAGGGATCGCAAATTAACAAATTCTGTCAGCGGACTACTAAATGGGAGAATTGTTGCAGGGAAATACTGAATGGAAGACCTGGTTCACAGTGGAGCTAAATTCGAGAATGGGTGCGTGGCAAATGGGGGAATTAGAGGAGCGCACCCTTAAATGGTACAATCTGCTAGAGCATCAGTAAATGGAAGAATTAGTACAGGGATATGAGTAAGTGGGAGATTTGGTGCACAGTGCCATTAATTGGAAAACTGGTGTGAATGTCAATATATTAGAAAATTGGAGAAGAACATATCTAAATTGGCGAGTAGGGGCATGGAATCAATAAAAAGAAATGTTGCAAGCATCGGTAAATTGGAGATTCTGTTCAGTGCATCACTAAATGAAAACAATTCAGTAGGGCACCAGAACGTGGATGAAGTGTTTCAGGGAACAATTAAATGGAAGGAATTGATGCAGGGCATCAATAATTGGAGAATTAATGCAGGTGCCTTTAAATTGTGCAGGATAATACTCAATGGGAGAGTTGGTGCAGTTTCAGGATTTGTGCAGGATTGGTAAATGGGAGAACAGCGGAACCATAAGTAGAGTCATAAAATCATAGAGATGTACAACATGGAAACAGACACTTCAGTCCAAGCTGTCGATGACTCAATCTTAGAATTCTGGCATCACTCCACGAAATTGGAGAATCATTCCAAGGAACTGCTAAATGGAAGAATTGGGCAAGGGCTTATCAAAATAAGAGGATTTGGAACGGGGCACCCGATAATGGCAAATTGGTGCAGTTAGCAACAAATGGGAGAGTTTCAGTTTTTCAGGAAATGGGAGAATTGGTGCAGTTAGCACTAAATGGGAAAATTGGGACAGGACAATAGACTCATAGAGATGTACAGCATTGAAACAGATCCTTCAGTCCAACCTGTCCATGCCGACCAGATATCCCAACCCAATCTAGTCCCACCTGTCAGCACCCGGCCTATATCCCTCCAAACCCTTCTGATTCATATACCCATCCAAATGACTCTTAAATGTTGCAATTGTACAGGCCTCCACCACATCCTCTGGCAGCTCATTCCATACACGTACCACACTCTGCATGATAAAGTTGCCCCTTAGGTCTCTTTTATATCTTTCCCCTCTCACCCTAAATCTATGCCCTCTAGTTTTGGACTCCCGGACCCCAGGGAAAACACTTTGTCTATTTATCCTATCCATGCCCCTTATAATTTTGTAAACCTCTAGATGGTCACCCCTCAGCCTCCGACGCTCCAAGGAAAACAGCCCCAGCCCGTTCAGCCTCTCCCTGTAGCTCAAATCCTCCAACTCTGGCAACATCCTTGTAAAAATACTTGATGTGGGAATGACAGTAGAGCACCCTTAAATTGGGCGAGGGCATCATTCAATATAACGATCGGTGTAAGCCCAAACTGAATGGAGAACTTGTTCAGGACATCAGTAATTGGGGGAAATGGTGCTAAGCAACACTGAGTTGGAGAATTGGTGCGGGACATCAGTAAATGATGGTGCCTGGTGCACAGTGGAGCGAAATTAGAGAATTGGTGCATGGCAACAGTTAAATGGGAGAATTACAGTAGCGCACCCTTAAATGGTAGAATCAGGCTAAGGCATCAGTAAATGGAAGAATTAGTACAGGGATATAAGTAAATGGGAGATTTGGTGGAAACAATAAATGGTAGATCTGTTGCACAGTGCCGTTACATTAGAAAATTGGTGGGAGTGCCACTATATTGGAAAATTGGAGAAGAGCATGTCTAAATTGGGGATTAGGGGCCAGGGAAACAATAAAAAGAAAAAAAAATGTCACAAGCATCGGGAAATTGGAGATTCAGTGCACTGCATCACTAAATGAAAAAAAAATCATCAGGGGTTCCAGACGTGGAAGATGTGTTTCAGGGAACAACTAAATGGAAGGAATTGATGCAGAGCAACAATAATTGGAGAATTCATGCAGGTGCCATTAAATTCTAAGTGGGAGGACTGGGGCAGGATAACCTCAATGGGTGAGTTGGTGAAATTCCTGAATTAGTGCAGGATTGGTAAATGGGAGAATTGGTGCAGGGAAGCGGGACACTAATTACAGCCTTAGAGATGTACAACACGGAAACAGACACTTCGATCCAACTTGTCCACGCCTAAGTTTAAGAATTCTGGCAGCTCTCCACTAAATTGGAGAATCATTGCAAGGAACTACTAAGTGCCAAAATTGGGAAAGGGCTTATCAAAATGTGAATATTTGCAACAGAGCATCAGATAATGTGTGAATTAGTGCAGTTCCCCACTAAATGGGTGAGTTGCGTTGTGTTGCAACTAAATTGGAAAATTGGGGCAGGGCCATACCTTTTGGGAGATTTAGAGTAGGGCACCTCTAAACTGGGACAGGGCATCAGTCATGGTGAGGATTGGGGTAAGGCAACACTGAGTGGAGAACTTGTTCAGGACATCAGTAATTGGGGGAAATGGTGCCAAGCAACACTGAATTGGAGAATTGGTGTGGGGTATCAGTAAATGAGAGACCTGGTGCACAGTGGAGCTAAATTGATGATTGGCAACAGTAAATGGGAGAATTAGGGTAGGGCACCCCTAAATGGAAGAATCAGTAAATGGATGATTTAATACAGGGATATGAGTAAATGGGAGCTTTGGTGGAATTTGGGCGAGGGCATCAGTCAATATGAGGATTGGTGTAAGGCAACACTGAGTGTATAACTTGTTCAGGGCGTCAGTAATTGGAGGAAATGTTACTAAGCAGCACGGAATTGGAGAATTGGTGTGGACCATCAGTAAATGAGAGACCTGGTGCACAGTGGAGCCAAACTACAGAATTGGTGCATGGCAACAGTAAATGGGAGAATTAGAGTAGCGCACCCTTAAATGGTAGAATCGGGCTAAGGCATCTTTAAATGATGCACTGTTGCACAGTGGAGTTGCATTAGAAAATTGGTGGGAGTGCCAATATATTTGAAAATTGGAGCAGAGCATGTCTAAATTGGGGAATAGGGGCCAGGGAATCAATAAAAAGAAGAAATGTTGCAAGTATTGGTAAATTGGAGATTCAGGTCACTGCATCACTAAATGAAAAAAAAATCGGCAAGGCATCGGTACGTTGAAGATGTTTGTCAGGGAACAACTAAATGGAAGGAATTGATGCAGGGCAACAATAACTGGAGAATTTATGCAGGTGCCTTTAAATTCTAAGTGGGAGGACTGGGGCAGGATAACACTCAATGGGAGAGTTGATGCAGTTCCCGGATTTATGCGGGATTGGTAAATGGGAGAGTTGGTACAGGGAAGCGGAGCCCTAAGTCGAGCCTTAGAGATGTACAGCTGCTTTATCTCCCACAACAGTGACTACACCTCAAGGACTTCAGTTGCTATGAAGCACATTCAGAAATCCTGAATGTGTGAAAATACATTTATAAATACCTTTGCAATGAATAAAAGACCCAAGAACAGGGCAGGAAATTGATATCAATCGGTCTCATCTCACAGGAGAGAAATCAGTGGGTAAAAACTGTGTTTTTGATGTGATTAACACCTGAACAATTAAATACCAGTTCAATTAAAGAGATAATTCATATCCAATGAAGTAAACTATTGCTGACAGAATAAACACAGTCCAGTTCTGGATGCAATAACAACAGAATACAATCACATGTTAACTCACTGGAATGTGTGTGTCACCATAGTCTTCCCAGACCACAGGGGCTGCTCTCTTCATTACTGAGAGAAGCGACTCATGGTGATTTGACCAGAGGCCCAGACCTCAGGCAAGGGGAGAATTTGAGAACGAGAGTCCTTCATGGTAACCTCAAACTGGTAATGGGAATTGAAACCACGCTGTTCACATCACACTGCTCTGTAAACCAACAATACAGCCAACTCAGCTAAACTGATTCCCCTGAACTGGAGCGTCACATGTGGGGATGAATAATTGAATCCCTTGCTACACACAGTGCAGGTGGACGTCCTCTCCCCACAATGTGTTTGTTGATGTTTCATCAAATCATTGCTACTCATAAAGCTCTTCTCACAGTCAGAGCATTTACATGTTCTCTCATTGATATGAACAAAGCCATAGCTGCTGAGGTTGGAGAACCGAGTGAACCCCTTCCCACACAAGGAGCAGGTAAAAGGTGTGAATGTGCTGGTGCTCACTGAGTACAGATGACTAAGTGAGTCCCTTCCTACACTCAGTGCAGGCGGACAGTCTCTCTCTCTCTCTCTCTCTCTAGTATGGCCACGCTCGTGTATTTGAAGCTTTGCTGATTTAATAAATCCCTTCTCACACACAGAGCAGATGATTGGTCTCTCTCCAGTGTCAACTCAACTGACATTAGGCTGAACTGGGAAGTTTATTCCTTCCCAAACAGAGCAGACAACGCTTCTCTCCCGACGATGAAGACGTTTGTGTGATATTACACTGGATCCCCAAGTGAATACCTTCCCAAACATGGAACAGCTGAATACCTTCTCTCCCATGGGAACAGGTTGATGTTAAATTATGGCTGAAAAATGTGTTGCTGGAAAAGTGCAGCAGGTCAGGCAGCATCCAAGGAACAGGAGATTCGACGTTTCGGGCATAAGCCCTTCTTCAGGAATGAGGAGGGTGTGCCAAGCAGGCTAAGATAAAAGGTAGGTAGGAGGGACTTGGGGAGGGGCATTGGGAATGCAATAGGTGGAAGGAGGTTAAGGTGATGGTGATAGGCCAGAGAGGGGGTGGGAGTGGAGAGGTCGGGAAGAAGATTGCAGGTCAAGAAGGCGGTGCTGAGTCCGAGGGTTGGGACTGAGATAAGATAGGGGGAGGGAATATGAGGAAGCTGGAGAAATCTGCATTCATCCCTTGTGGTTGGAGGGTTCCTAGGCGGAAGATGAAGCGCTCTTCCTCCAGGCATCGTGTTGCTGTTTGAGGACGTGGCTGAAGAGCTTCAGGGCAGAGGAGATGACCTGGGGGGGGGGCAGTTAGAAGGGGGACTCACTGAGATCCTTGTAGAGGGAGGAGGAGAGCTTCTTCAAGGAAGGCATCCTTGCAAGAGGATTCACAGTAGCAGAAAGTGAGGACTGCAGATGCTGGAGATCAGAGCTGAAAAATGTATTGCTGGAAAAGCGCAGCAGGTCAAACAGCGTCAAAGGAGCAGGAGAATCGATGTTTCGGGCATAAGCCCTTCTTCAGGAATGAGGAGGGTGTGCCAAGCAGGATAAGATAAAATGTAGGGAGGAGGGACTTGGGGGAGGGGCGTTGGGAATGCAAAAGGTGGAAGGACGTTAAGGTGTGAAATTATGACCATTGAATTTAAGACCTTTACACATCTTAAAGTTTTTTTTTCCTTCACAGTCAGGGGAAAGGTCTCTTGTCAGTGTGAACCCACTGGTGTTACATGAAGCTGGATGACAGAGTAAATCCCTTCCCACACATAGAGCAGGGGAACAGTCTCTCCCCAGAATGTCTGTGTCGATGAGTCTCCAGCTGGCCTGGGGATTTGCAATCCTTCTCACAATCCAGACATTTCCATGGTGCTGATCTCCTCACATATCTCCAAGTTGGATAATCTGTTGAATCCTTTCCCATAAACACAACATATTTATGGCTTCTCTGTCTGTAGATTTTTAAAGAATGTTAACTGGATAATGTTAAATAATTTCTGTAGTCAGTTCAGTGGAACACTCACACTGTTGTGTGTGCGTGTGTGTGTCTGTGAGTGTGTGTGTGTGTCTGTGTGCGCGTCTGTGTCTGTGCTGGCACTTTACAACTCAAAATGTTTACTTGAAATCTTTGCTTACAGACATAACAGATAAACATGTTCCCTTTATGTCCAAATGAATTAAGTGACTCTTTTGGATCTATATATCATGTTTGATTTGACTCACTCATCTTCAATTCTTTCAATCTATTTCTCTGTGAAATGATATTCAAATATTATCATGGTGCATACAGAGTAAAATCTCAAAACAAACAAATCCAATTTCAGAAAGACATCCTTCCTCTATTCTACACCCCCTCCCAAACAAATGATCTAATCATATCAAAAGATGCAAAAAGCACAATCAAAAACAAAAAGGAATGTTCCTGAATAAATCAGGTTGTTGTTCCAATATCTCTGAGACATTGTGTGTCCTGAGGTGCAAACCTGTTGTGGGATGTACCTCGCCAACTGGTGAACAGCACAGCCCCCTATCCAGAAGGATGTTACACAAGAGATGACCCCCTTTGCTGCTGCTGTACATCAATGGGGAAGAAAGGGAATGGGGAAGGTTGTTGTCAATCAAGAGAGCTGTTTTGTCCCACATGTTGATGAGCTTCTTGTGTTGTTGAAACAGCATTCAACCAGGCAAGTAGAGAGGATTCCGTATCACACCTGACTTACGTCTTGGAAGGTGGGCAGGCAGGAGGTGAGTTGAGTGCTGCAAGACTTTTTGCATCTGCCCTGATCTTGTATCAACTGGTTGTATGGTTAGTCCTGTTCATTTCTGGTCAATATTACACCCCCGGAATGCTGCTCATGGAGGATTCAACAATGATATTGCTGTGGAATATCAACAAGGGATACTCGGATATTCTCTTGATGATGATGGGCTTTGCCAGGCTCGGATATGATAAGACTGTTACTTGCCACTTGTGCAGATTTTAGATGCTGGCCAGGTCTTGCTACATATGGATATGTGGTGTTTTAGCTACGGTGAGGTTCAGGTTGTAAGATTGTTCTCAATGAGAACAAGCCTACGAGCTCAGTGAGCAAACTTACAACCTGAACATATGGATATGAGCTCCATCAGTATCGGAGCAGTTGAAAATGATGCTAGATATTGTCGAATTGTCAACCAACAATCCTGCTGCTGAAGGGAAAGTGATTGACAAAGCAGCTGAAGATGGTTGAACCTGAGACTCCATCCTGAGGAATTCCCCTCGAACTAACAAGGCCTGGATTCTCAAGGCCCACCTACTTCACAAGTGGGACATGACACGTCTGAACAGGTTGGTTAAAAATGTCACCTGCAGAAAACTCCAGGTATTCAAGTAGACTGCTGTTTGTTTCAAAGATCACCTGGGGGTGAAGCTGTTATAAAGCTATCGCCCAGGACACTGCACCACCCGGGCAATGGGTTCTGAAGAAGATGCACACAGGACTGGAATGGTTCACTCTGTTTCTCTGCCAGACCTGCTGACTTCCCCCAGCACTTTCTGATTTGATTTGAATGTGAGCAAAAGAGGTACAGTAAGTAAGATTGCAGATGACACCAAAATTGGAGGTATGGTGGACAGAGAAGAAGGTTACCTCAGATTACAACATATCTTGACCAGATGGGCCAATGGGCTGAGAAATGGCAGATGGAGTTTAATTCGGATAAATGCAAGGTTCTGGATTTTGGGAAAGCAAATCTTAGCAGGACAAGTACACTTAATGGTAAGTTCCTAGGGAGTGTTGATGAACAAAGAGACCTTGGAGTGCAGGTTCATAGCTCCTTGAAAGTGGAGTCACAGGTCAATGGGATCGTGAAGGCGGCGTTTGGTATGCTTTCCTTTATTGGTCAGAGTATTGAGTACAGGAGTTGGGAAGTCATGTTGCGGCTGTACATGACATCAGTTAGGCCACTGTTGGAATATTGTCTGCATTTCTGGTCTTCCTATTGGAAAGATGTTGTGAAACTTGAAAGGGTTCAGAAAAGATTTACAAGGATGTTGCCAGGGTTGGAGCATTTGAGCTATCGGGAGAAGCTGAACAGTCTGGGGCTGTTTTCCCTGGAGTGACGGAGATTGAGGGGTGACCTTACAGAGGTTTACAAAATCATTAGGGGCATGGAAAGGATAAATAGACAAAGTCTTTTCCCTGGGGTGGGGGAGTCCAGAACTAGAGGGCATAGGTTTAGGGTGAGAGGGGAAAGATATGAAAAAGACCTAAGGGGCAATTTTTTCACGCACAGAGTGGTACATGTATGGAATGAGCTGCCAGTGGATGTGGAGGTGGCTTGTACAATTGCAATATTTAAAAGACATTTGGATGGGTATATGAATAGGAAGGGTTTGGAGAGATATGGGCCGGGCGCTGGCGGGTGGGACTGGATTGGGTTGGGATATCTGGTCGGTATGGACGGGTTGGACCCAAGGCTCTGTATCCAGGCTGTACATCTCTCTGATTCTCGTCTCAGGTTTTCAGCATCTGCATGAATCACCCACAGGCCCCGCCCAATGACGTCACGCATTCCTCTGCGCATGCGTCCACATTCCCGGCCAAGATGGCGGCTGTTCACCTCGGAAATGCAAAACATTTACCCACAAGTTATTTTTCAAGGTACTCGCTTCTCTCTGGAAGGGTTTATTCTCGGTCTGAATCCCTCTGTCCAGCTCCTGCAGCCTTACCGTCTGGAAAAGCGCGTCTCTTCCCATTTCCCACGGAAACAAACCCGGCACTGCGGCTGCGCCGCCCTCGCCTGTAGTGAGTATAGAGGGTATTCAGCACCGCGGGGAATGCTGGGTAGGTACTCCGCCATTGAGGAGATTAACACAGAAGGTTAATTCTGTTCATTAATAATTTTCTCTTGCCTGTATTCCAATCTTCTGCTATCCAAATAATCTTTGGAAGAACAAAATTGGCTGTTAGAAATTACTGTCCTGAACTGATGGTGGTACATTTTGGAAACTCCTTTAACAGGTGGATGTTTAACACTCAAGCCAAGAGATACATTTGTTTATTCTGAATGTCTCTGAACAGGTTTCTTTTGTCATCTCCTTTTACAAAATAGTGGAAGGACTGAAAACTGAAGTGTTTCTCTGATGCCAGTTCTGTGCTAACTTCTCAGCTTCAAGCTCCAGCCAGAGAGTTTACATTGAAGTACAATGACACTGATTCAGAGGTGAATATTTTTGAGCATTCATCTATAATTCAGTAGTTAACGTGCTTTGCTGTGGTTCATTGGTTAGGCCCTGGTGTGATCTCTTTACTGTGGATCTGAATCCCTGTCCTCCATGACAATCTCTTTGCCAATGTCCAACCTGCGCTACCTTTAATAATGAGTATTTTAACACTCTGTGACAGTTTACTGTTATTTCTTCCAGTTATGGTCAAATGAGAGCTTCATCACTGCAGGTCCCTGAGGTATGTGCTGTTAATTTATTCCACTCGTATGTGTGGCCTCCCTCAGCAACATCACTCAGACCCTGCTATGCTCCGTATTGCTTTCATTCTTCATGCTACCTCTTACACACACTATTCCCTTCCCTGCTCGTACACACCCGTGCTTACCCTCCCGTCGCCTTCCCCCTCCCGTCCCTTCTTCCCCCCCGTCCCTTCTCCCCCCACGTCCCTTCTCCCCCCCCCGTCCCTTCTCCCCCCCCCGTCCCTTCTCCCCCCCCCCCCGTCCCTTCTCCCCCCCGTCCTTCTCCCCCCCCCGGTCCCTTCTCCCCCCCGTCCCTTCTCCCCCTCCCGTCCCTTCTCCCCCCCCCGTCCCTCCTACCCCCCCCGTCCCTTCTCCCCCCCCCTTCTCCCCCCCCCGTCCCTTCTCCCCACCCGTCCCTTCTCCCCCCCGTCCCTTCTCCCCCCCCGTCCCTTCTCCCCCCCCGTCCCTTCTCCCCCCCCCGTCCCTTCTCCCCCCCCCGTCCCTTCTCCCCCCCCGTCCCTTCTCCCCTCCCCCGTCCCTTCTCCCCCCACCGTCCCTTCTCCCCCCGCCGTCCCTTCTCTCCCCCCCCCGTCCCTTCTCTCCCCCCCCCCGTCCTTCTCTCCCCCCCCGTCCTTCTCTCCCCCCCCGTCCCTCTCTCCCCCCCGTCCCTTCTCTCTCCCCCCCGTCCCTTCTCTCCCCCCCGTCCCTTCTCTCCCCCCGTCCTTCTCCCCCCCCGTCATTTCTCCCCCCCCGTCCTTCTCCCCACCCGTCCCTTCTCCCCCCCCCGTCCCTTCTCCCCCACCGTCCCATTCTTCCCCCCCCGTCCCTTCTCCCCCCCCGTCCCTTCTCCCCCCCCCGTCCCTTCTCCCCTCCCGTCCCTTCTCCCCCCCCGTCCCCCCGTCCCTTCTCCCCCCCGTCCCTTCTCCCCCCCGTCCCTTCTCCCCCCCCGTCCCTTCTCCCCCCCGTCCCTTCTCCCCCCCGTCCTTCTCCCCCCCGTCCCTTCTCCCCCCCCGTCCCTTCTCCCCCCCCCGTCCCTTCTCCCCCCCGTCCCTTCTCACCCCCATCCCTTCTCCCACCCCCGTCCCTTCTCCGCCCCCCGTCCCTTCTCCCCCCCCCCGTCCCTTCTCCCCCCCCGTCCCTTCTCCCCCCCCCGTCCCTTCTCTCCCCCCCCAGTCTTCTCTCCCCCCCCCGTCCCTTCTCTCCCCCCCGTCCCTTCTCCCCCCGTACCTTCTCCCCCCGTCCCTTCTCCCCCCGTCCCTTCTCCCCCCCCGTCTCTTCTCCCCCCCTGTCCCTTCTCCCCCCCCGTCCCTTCTCCCCCCCCGTCCTTCTCCCCCCCCGTTCCCTTCTCCCCCCCCCGTCCCTTCTCCCCCCCCGTCCCTTCTCCCCCCCGGTCCCTTCTCCCCCCCCATCCCTTCTCCCACCCCCGTCCCTTCTCCGCCCCCCGTCCCTTCTCCCCCCCCCCGTCCCTTCTCCCCCCCCGTCCCTTCTCCCCCCCCCGTCCCTTCTCTCCCCCTCCCAGTCCTTCTCTCCCCCCCCCGTCCCTTCTCTCCCCCCCCGTCCCTTCTCCCCCCCCGTACCTTCTCCCCCCGTCCTTCTCCCCCCCGTCCCTTCTCCCCCCCCAGTCCCTTCTCCCCCCCCCGTCCCTTCTCCCCCCCCGTCCCTTCTCCCCCCCCCCGTCCCTTCTCCCCCCCCCGTCCCTTCTCCCCCCCCCGTCCCTTCTCCCCCCGTCCCTTCTCCCCCCCGTCCCTTCTCCCCCCCCCGTCCCTTCTCCCACCCCGTCCCTTCTCCCCCCCCGTCCCTTCTCCCCTTCCCCCGTCCCTTCTGCCCCCCCCGTCCCTTCTGCCCCCCCCGTCCCTTCTCCCCCCCCCGTCCCTTCTCCCCCCCCGTCCCTTCTTCCCCCCGTCCCTTCTCCCCCCCCGTCCCTTCTCCCCCCCCGTCCCTTCTCCCCCCCCCGTCCCCCGTCCCTTCTCCCCCCCGTCCCCTTCTCCCCCCCCGTCCCTTCTCCCCCCCCGTCCCTTCTCCCCCCCGTCCCCTTCTCCCCCCCCGTCCCTCTCCCCCCCCCGTCCCTTCTCCCCCCCCGTCCCTTCTCCCCCCCCCATCCCTTCTCCCCCCCGTCCCTTCTCCGCCCCCCCGTCCCTTCTCCCCCCCCAGTCCCCTTCTCCCCCCCCGTCACTTCTCTCCCCCTCCCCGTCCTTCTCTCCCCTCCCCCAGTCTTCTCTCCCCCCCCCATCCCTTCTCTCCCCCCCCCCGTCCTTCTCTCCCCCCCCCCGTCCCTCTCTCCCCCCCCGTCCCCTTCTCTCCCCCCCCGTCCCTTCTCTCCCCCCCCGTCCCTTCTCTTCCCCCCCGTCCCTTCTTCTCCCCCCCGTCCCTTCTCCTCCCCCTCCGTCACCCTTCTCCTCCCCCCTCCACCCCTCTCCTCCCCCTCCACCCTTCTCCTCCCCCTCTGTCACCCTTCTCCTCCCCCTCCCGTCACCCTTCTCCTCCCCCCTCCGTCACCCTTCTCCTCCCCTCTCCGTCACCCTTCTCCTCCCCCTCCGTCACCCTTCTCCTCCCCCTCCACCCTTCTCCTCCCCCTCCACCCTTCTCCTCCCCCTCCGTCACCCTTCTCCTCCTCCCCGTCACCCTTCTCCTCCCCCTCCGTCACCCTTCTCCTCCCCTCCGTCACCCTTCTCCTCCCCCCGCCGTCACCCTTCTCCTCCCTCCCCCCGTCACCCTTCTCCTCCCTCCCCCGTCACCCTTCTCCTCCCTCCCCCGTCACCCTTCTCCTCCCTCCCCCGTCACCCTTCTACTCCCCCTCCGTCACCCTTCTCCTCCCCCCTCCGTCACCCTTCATCTCCTCCCTGTCACCCTTCTCCTCCCCCTCCGTCACCCTTCTCCTCCCCCTCCGTCACCCTTCTCCTCCCCCTCCGTCACCCTTCTCCTCCCCCTCCGTCACCCTTCTCCTCCCCCTCCGTCACCCTTCTCCTCCCCCTCCGTCACCCTCCCTCCTCCCCCCTCCGTCACCCTTCTCCTCCCCCTCCGTCACCCTTCTCCTCCCCCTCCGTCACCCTTTCCTCCCTTCCTCGTCACCCTTCTCCTCCCCCTCCGTCACCCCTTCTCCTCCCCCTCCGTCACCCTTCTCCTCCCCCTCCGTCACCTTCTCCTCCCCCTCCGTACCCTTCTCCTCCCCCTCCGTCACCCTTCTCCTCCCCCTCCGTCACCCTTCTCCTCCCCCTCCGTCACCCTTCTCCTCCCCCTCCGTCACCCTTCTCCTCCCTCTCCGTCACCCTTCTTCTCCCCCTCCGTCACCCTTCTCCTCCCCCTCCGTCACCCTTCTCCTCCCCCTCCGTCACCCTTCTCCTCCCCTCCGTCACCCTTCTCCTCCCCCTCCGTCACCCTTCTCCTCCCCTCCGTCACCCTTCTCCTCCCCCTTCGTCACCCTTCTCCTCCTCCCGTCACTCTTCTCCTCTTTCCCCCGTCACCCTTCTCCTCTCCCACCCCGTCACCCTTCTCCTCCCCCCATCATCCCTCTCCTCCCCCCGACACCATTCTTTCCCCCGTCACCCTTCTTCCCCCCCGTCACCCTTCTTCCCCCCGTCACCCTTCTTCCCCTCCGTCACCCTTCTTCCCACGCCCGTCACCCTTCTCCCCCCGACGCACGTCACCCTTCTCCCCCCGTCACCCTTCCTCCCCACCCCTGCCACCCTTCTCCCCCACCCCCGTCACCCTTCTCCCCCACCCCCGTCACCCTTCTCCCCACCCCCGTCACCCTTCTCCCCCACCCCCCGGTTACCCTACCCCCCCCACCCCCGTCACCCTTCCCCCTACCCCCGTCACCCTTCCCCCTACCCCCCGTCACCCTTCCCCCCCACCCCGTCACCCTTCCCCCCCCACCCCGTCAACCCTTCCCCCCCCCCCACCCCGTCACCCTTCCCACCATCACCCTTCTCCCCCATCACCCTTTTCCCCCTGTCACCATCCTTTCCATCGCCTTCCCCCCATCACCTTCCCCCATCACCTTCCCCATCACCTTCCCCATCACCTTCCCCATCACCTTCCCCATCACCTTCCCCATCACCTTCCCCATCACCTTCCCCATCGCCTTCCCCATCGCCTTCCCCATCGTCTTCCCCCATCGCCTTTTCCCCCCATCGCCTTTTCTCCCCATCGCCTTCTCCCCCATCGCCTTCTCCCCCATCGCCTTCTCCCCCATCGCCTTCTCCCCCTCGCCTTCTCCCCCCATCGCCTTCTCCCCATCGCCTCTCCCCATCGCCTTCTCCCCATCGCCTTCTCCCCCATCGCCTTCTCCCCCATCGCCTTCTGCCCCATCGCCTTCTCCCCCATCGCCTTCTCCCCCATCGCCTTCTCCCCCATCGCCTTCTCCCCCATCGCCTTCTCCCCCATCGCCTTCCCACCCCCCATCGCCTTCTCCCCCATCACCTTCCCACCCCCCCATCGCCTTCCCAACCACCCATCGCCTTCTCCCCCATCGCCTTCTCCCCCATCGCCTTCTCCCCCATCGCCTTCTCCCCCATCGCCTTCCCACCCCCCATCGCCTTCTCCCCCATCACCTTCCCACCCCCCCATCGCCTTCCCAACCACCCATCGCCTTCTCCCCAATCGCTTTCCTACCCCCATCACCTTTTCCCCATTACCTTCCTACCCCCCATCACCTCCTCCCCCATCGCCATCCCACCCCCCCATTGCCATCCCATCCCCCCATCGCCTTCCCACCCCCCCCATGGCCCTTCTACCCCCCTATCGCCTTCCCACCTGTGCCTTCTCCCCCAATCGCCTTCCCACCCCATCGCCTTCCCTCCCCCCACATGACATGGAGTCCAATTCACCCTCTGGGACAGGAGGACAGGGACGGAGTGGAGAATGGGGGGAGAGAGAGAGAGGGGGACAGGTTGTGGTGAAGGGGGGATGCTGGTTAGAATAAAACCCAGTGAGAGAACAAGACAAAGAGAATGAAAGTCAGAAAGCAGAATAAACAAATACCTGGTGGAGGGGAGACAGAACGACAGGGAGGGAGAGAGAAAAGGACAGACGGAGGGAGAGAGAAAAAGCCCAGGGAGAGCGAGAGGGAGAGCGATAGAGAGATTGGGAAAGACTGAACGATTAAATAATTCCAGGAAAAAGAGTGAGGAGGCAGAGAGTAATAGGAAGGGGATCTCCAGGGGAACATGAACAGGATGGAGATGGGAAGGATGGAGAGAGCTGGGGATTGAAGGAAAGATGTAGGGAAGAGAGAGAGAACACGGGAATGTAGATGGGAGCTGCAGTGAGTGACCGAGGCAGTATCATCTGTGGGATCAGACTGTGCAGCAACTCCCTCTCCAACCTTTCTGCCCCTTTGTCTCCCCCTCCAACCCAGAGCTCGCCCCTTATGGTAAAAGTCCCAGAGACAGCCTGAACCCCACAATTCTTTTCCGTCTGTGTGTGTGTGTGTGTGTGTGTGTGTGTGTGTGTGTGTCTGAGTGTTGTGTGTGTATCTGCGTGTGTAAATGAACAACAAGGAGACAGGACGGTTTCTGATTATTCTCTCTCTCTGGTTCCAGCTCTTGTCTGATGATTCCTCACGGCAGAATGATTGGATTCTCTCTGTCTCTTCATCGTCCAAGTTTCAGCTCCCAAATCAAATCCCCTCCTCGGGGGGAGAGACTGTTGCAATGTAGGCTACTCTGCAGGTGGTTTGAGACACAGCAAGATCCCACAAGTAGTATTACTCTGATATTAGAACAAGTCTTTAGATCGAGTTTCTCATTTGAGGTTTTAATTCCCTCCTTGGGGAATCCTGTCTGTCAGACACTCACTGGGGATTGATGTATTTGTGCCAAATCCCAGGCCCCAGTTATTTTAGCCCCAGTTATTTTAGTTATTTTAAAATCTATTTTAAAAATGACAGGGCCGCAATCTGACAGGAGCCAGTTAACCAGAGGCCCCTAAAACCCAGGGCCTCCCAGAGGAGATTCGCCCTCGGGGTAAATAAACACACAACTCATGTGGGCCCCCTCGGGGTGCAGCCTGTTGACTAGGTCTCAGGGCCATGTCCCCTCTGGAGAAAGCTTTTGTTCAGAGGTCTCCTGATCCCAAAGTTTCACTCTTTGAATCTTCAAGTGGCCAGCAAGATCCCTTGGAAGGAAAGAGACAGCACTATTTGAAATGCAAAGGAGAGGAGGCGAAAGGGATTGAAGGGGGAAAGGAGAGGGAGGGAAGGAGAGTTGGAGGCGGGAGATGGAATGCAAGGGGTAGGGAATGATGCGGGGAAGGATTGGGGGGAAGGGGAGAGGGGGAAAGGACAGGGGGAAGGAGGGTGGGATAGAGAGGAGTTAAGGGAGAAGGGAGAAGGAGAAGGGGAAAGGGGTGAAGGAGAGGGGTGAGGAAGCAGCGTGGAGGAATGGAAGGAGATGGAGAGAGGGGGAAAGGAGAGGGGGGAAAGGATAGAGGGTGGGGAGGAGAGGGTGGGAGGATGGGAGCGGAGCAGAGGGGAAGCCGATTGGTAGGGAAAGAGAGGGGAGAAAGTAAGGGGGCTGGAGGGAGAGGCAGAAAGAGAGAAGAATGAGTGGGGAAGGAGAGGGGAAAGGAGAAGAGGTGTGAAGGGGGTAGGAGAGATGGGAAGGAGAGGAGGAGTGGTAGGGGGAGGAAGCAGGTGGAGGAGAGAGGGAGGACGGGGCGGAGTAGAGGGGAGAATGTGATTGGTATGGTAGGAGAAGAGAGAAAGTAATATTGGAGGGGAGAAGCAGAGAGAGAGAAGAGTGGGTGGGGAAGGAGGGAGGAGAAGAGTGGAAAGGAGAAGGGGCGTGGAGAGGGGGGAGGAGAGGTGGAAGTAGAAGGTGGAGAGGGGAGGAGGCAGACATAGGAATGGGGGAACAAGGGGGAAGAAGGGGAAAGGAGAGGGAGTGGAAGAGGGGGTAAAGAGAGGGGAGAAGGAGGGGAGGTAGAGGGGGAAGGGAAAAGGGAGGGAAGAAGGGGTGTGAGGGAGGGAAGGAGTAGGAGAGGGGGAAGGAAAGAGGGAAGGAGAGGGGGAAGGAAGGAGTGGAGCGGGAAGGAGGGGCGAATGGAGAGGGGAAGGATATAGGGAAGAAGAACAGGGATGGAAGGAGAGAGGAGAAGGAGAGGGTGGGAAGGGGGAAGAAGGGGTGATGGGGCAGAGTAGAGGGGGAGGCAACTGGTAGGGTACGAGAAGGGAGAATGTAAGGGGGATGGAGGAGAGAGGCAGAGAGAGAATAGGAGGGGAGGAGAGGGGAAAGGAGAAGAGGAGTGGGTGGGAAGGAGTGGGGGAAGGGGGGAAAGGGTGAAGTAGAGGGTGGGAAAGAGAGGGTTGGAAGGAGAGGGAAAAAGGGGAGGGGGAAGGAGAATAGGAGGGAGAAGGAGAGGAGGACGAGTGGGGAAGGGAAGAGGGGGAAGGAGGGAGGGGGTAGGAGAGGAGAAGGAGATTGGGGGAAGGATGAGGAGGGAGAGGGGAGGACAGGAGGGGGGAAGGAGAGATGGCGAAGGGGGGAGGGGAGGAGGAAGAGAAGGGGAGAGTGTGTGTGAAGGAGGGGAGGGATTGGAGAGGAGTGCAAGGAAGCGAGGAAGAAGGGGGAGGGAGGAGAGGAGGAGGAGGAAGAGGTGGGTGAAGGAGGTGGGGAAGGAGAAATGGGATGAAGGAGAGGTGGGGCGAGGAGACGGGGAGGAGGAGGGGGTTGGAATGGGGGAAAGGAGATTTGGGATCAATTGCCTTTTACTGAGAACAGTTCCCAACCTGTACGTGCCGTAGCTCCCTCCAATCTGAAACCCTCATTCCCCTCTATCCTGTCTCTGAGCCAATGGTGTCTTCATTCCCAGGAGAGGGACAACATGGGGCTAGATACAGAGTAAATCTCCCTCCACATTCTCTGCATCGAATACTCCCAGGACATGTGCGGCCTGAGGTTAGATACAGAGTATAGATCCCTCTGCACTGTTCCTATCAAACACACACAGGATAGGGACAGCACGGGGTTAGGTACAAAGTTAGGCAGCATTGTAGACAGTGCAGATGGTACCTTAACATTACAAAGGGATATTGATAGACTGGGTGAATGTGCAAAGCTGTGTTAGATGGAGTTCCGTGCAAGCAAGTGTGTGGGTGTTAGGTTGGAGCACAGAGAGGGAGCACAAAGGAGGTTTACAAGAATGATCCTGAACCTCAGGGGTTACATTCTGAGGGGACACTCGACAAATGAGGCCGTTTTCGTCCAGAATTGAGAAAGTTAAGGGGTGATCTGATCAAAGCCTCCAAGGTATAAACAGGATGAGACAGGATCGATCAACATCAACGATTCCCACTGGTTGGAGATTCTAGACCGAGAGGGAGCAGAGTCTGAGAATGAGGGCCCAGAGCGTTCAGGAGAGATGGTAGGAAGCACTTTGACACACAAAGGGTGGGAGAGGGACTCTCTTCCACAAACAGCAGTGGATGCTGGATCAGTCGTTCAGGTTAAATCGGAGAGAGATACATCTTTGTTCAGTGAAGATATTGAGGGATATGGGCCAAAGGAAGGAATGTGGAGTTAGGCCACCGATCAGCAATGATCCCATTGAATGATGGAACAGGCTTGAGGGGCTGAATGGCCTCCTCCTGTGTCTATGTTCCTGAATAAAGATCCCACTACACTGTCCCCATCAAACACTCTTCAGGGCAGGGACAGAATGGGGTTAGATACACAGTAAAGCTGCCTTTACTGTATCCCCATCAGGGCAGCATCAGAACAGGGTTAGATACAGAGTAAAACTCCCTCTACACTATCCCCAACAACCCCTCACGGAGCTTTAATATTTGAAGATGCTCATATTATTCTGTCATTCCTTGTCCCTCAGTAACTGCGTGTGTGCGTATGTGAGAGAGTGAGACAGAGACCATTATTGGGTCAGGTACTCCTGTACCTCAGTACTTAGAGTCATAGAGTCACAGAAACAGACCTATTCAACTCATCCATGCTGACCAGATATCTCAACCCAATCTAATCCCATCTGCCAGCACCCAGCCCATATCCCTCCAAACCCTTCCTATTCATATACCCATCCAAATGCCTCTTAAATGTTGCATTTGTACCAGTCTCCACCACTTCCTCTGGCAGCTCATTCCATACATATACCACCCACTGTGTGAAAAACGTCCCTTAGGTCTCTCTCTCACCATAAACCTACACCTCTCACCCACCTACACTATCCAACCCCAGGGAAAATACTTTGTCTATTTATCCTTTCCATGCCCCTCATGATTTTATAAACCTGTGTAAGGTCACCCCTCAGCCTCTGACGCTCCAGGGAAAACAGCCCCAGCCTGTTCAACCTCTCCCTATAGCTCAAATCTTCCATCCTTGTAAATCTTTTCTGAAACTTTCAAGTTTCACAACATCTTTCCAAGACAGAATTGCACGAAACGTTCCAACAGTGGCCTGACCAATGTCCTGTATAGCTGCAACATGACCTCCAAACTCCTGTACTCAATACTCTGACCAATAAAGGAAAGCATTCCAAATGCCTTCTTCACTGTCCCATCTACCTGCGTCTCCACTTTCAAGGAGATATGAACCTGCACTCGAAGGTCTCGTTGATCAGCAACACTCCCTAGAACCGTATCATTAAGTGTATAAGTCCTGTTAAAATTTGCTTTCCCAAAATGCAGCACCTCACATTCGTCTCAATTAAACTGCATCTGCCACTTCTCAGCCCATTGGCCCATGTGATCAAGATCCTGTTGCAATCTGAGGTAACTCTCTTCGCTGTTCACTACACCTCCAATTTTGGTGTCAACAACTCAGTGGGAGAATTGGGGTCAGACAGTATTCAATAGGATAGTTGGTGCAGTTCATCACTAAAGGGAGGATTTGTGTAGGATTGGTAATTCGGAGATTTGATGCAGGGCCCGCCAAAATTAGAGAATTCTGGCAGCGGACCACTAAATGGGAGAATTGTTGTAAGAAAATACGAAATGGAAGAACTGGTGCACAGTGGGGTGAAAATTGGGGCCTGGCACCAGAAAGCGGGTGAATTAGAGTAGGGCACCTCTAAATAGTAGAATTGGGCTGGGCATCAGTAAATGGAAGAATGAGCATCGGGTTATGAGTAAATGGGAGAACTGGTGGGGCTTCAGTAGATGGGTTTGGTACACAGTGCCATTGCATTAGAAAATTAGTGGGAGTGCCAATACATTAGAGAATTGGAGCAGAGCAGGTCTAAATGGGAGAATGGGGACAGGGAATCACCTAAGAAGGAGAAATGTTGCAAGCATCAGGAAATAGGAGTTTTAGTTCAGCGCACCCCAAAATGACCAAATGTGAGTAGGGAACCAATCCGTGTAAGAAGTATATCAGAGAACAGTTACATGGGAATCAATAATTGGAGACTTGCTCGAGAGAGTGTACACGTGAGAGAGAGATTGCGAGTGCATGAGTGAGGGAATGTGTGTGCGCGCATGAGTGAGAGTGTGCAGGTGCGAGTGAAAGAGTGTGTGCACTTGCAGGACTTACACAGTTAATGGTAGTGCCCTGGGGAGTGTTGTTGAACAGAGAGACCTCGGGGGGCAGGTACATAGTTCCTTGAAAGTGGTGCCACAGGTAGGCAGGGTCACAGGGTGGTGAAGGAGGCATTTGGCAGGCTTGCCTTTATCGGGCAGAGCACTGAGCCCAGGAGTTGGGACGTCAAGTTACAGCTGTACAAGACATTGGTGAGGCCACATTTGGAGGACTGCATACCATCCTGTTCACCCTGCTGTAGGAAGGAGGTTATTAAACTGCAAAGGGTGGAAAACAGATTGACAAGGATGTTCCCCCAACTGGAAGGCCTGAGTTATAAGGAGAGGCTGGGACATTTTTCCCTGGAGCACAGGATGCTGAGGGGTGATCTTATCAAGATTTATAAAACCATGATGGACTTCGATTTAAGGTGAGAGGGGAAAGATTTAAAAGGGACCTGAGGAGTAAATCTTTAACAGAGCCTGGTATGTGTATGGAAGGAGTTTCTAGAGGATGGAATCGAGGGGAGTACAATTACAACATTTAAAAGACATGAGGGCAGATATGAGGATAGGAAAGTGTAAATGGGGCTTGGTCAGGTCAGAAAAGCTTTTCAACAAGGACCAGTTGTGTGACATGCTGTGGGACTACAGTTTCTAGAACTCACTCCTGGGTAACTGTTACTCTGCACGTAAGTGAGATTAATCCCCTCAATTCAATTCCAGTCTTTAACTCACCCTGGGTCACCATTATTCTGTGTAAACCTTCCATTGAACTCTCACCGCCTCCCTGCCACCTGCCTGGATTCATTCCTCCCATTGACCAACCAAGCTGTACCCTCTATCGGCGCTCACCTCACCACTCTGTCCCCTCCCCAACCTAAACCCTCCCCCACACCCCCACCAGTTTATCAGCAGCTCCCCTTACCCGCCCTCCCGAAGCATTGCCCTCTCCACCCCCTGATGCTGCCTGGCTTGCTGTGTTCTTCCAGCCTCCTGCTTGTCTCCGATGGTTAGTAAGGTGGCAGATGGCTCCAAATGTGGTGGTGAGGTAGTGAACAGTGAAGGAGGTTTACCTCAGTGTTAAACAGGACCTTGATCAGACGGGCCAATCAGGAGCTGATGCAAGGTTGGGTTTTTGGAGCTGTTTTACAGATGGAAACAAAATCCTTGCTGATGGTCCGTCAATCTTCCAATTGATCCCAGGCTCCATTATGAAGGCCCAAGCAAACAGAGTTCACCCAGAGTCAGTTCCCACTGAGCCCAATGAAGTCAGTGAGAGCCACAAAACCTTCTCGTGGCAGCACTGAGGGGGTTCGGCTCATCTGCCACATCCAACCCCATTCCCCAGTGTCGGATCCGGTCTGTCAGTGAGCCCTCTGACTGGGCCGTGGATTCCCCACCAACACAGCGGCTGATTGGTGGAAAGAACCAATTAAAGAGAGGGGGTGATATCAGCATCAGGCCGGGGGGGGGGGGGGGGGGGGAGGGAATGGAACCAGAGAAAGGAAATCATTGCTGAAAATACATCTGTAATCAAAAGACACGGATTATTTACAGTATATTACTCTGTGTAATAGGAACATTCTCCTTTTTTATTTAGTTTTGCCCGGATGAGTGAATTTCGTGAGGACAGGAGCCTGCTATTGCTGTTCCCACTCCGGCCTGCAGTGACCGATGATACTTGCCTCCAGGTCATTGACCTTGTATCTGGTTCACTCACTGACAACTGGTTGCTGGGGATGATGTTATTCTGTGCATGTCTGATTCCTGTTTCAGTTATACTTTTGTTATCCAGCTTTCTATTAACGGTTGCCCATTGCTGACAACACTTCCCACTCTTTTGCTCCTCCAGTCTCGTTGGTTTCACTCCTCAGATGGAACCATTCCTTGCCTGTTAGGAAAGGAGTGTTACCGTGTTGCTGCTCCTTCTCCTGTCAGTCCATTCCTCACCTGGACCCCTCATTCCTTTATCTGCTGCCTTTAATGTGGGCTCTCAGTTACTTGGATTTATTCATCAATTGAATTATTTTTATAACTGGATATTTCAGGGCATGCTTTAACTGGTCTCTGAAACTGTTCTGTGTCACCACATAAACAAGTGCATTGGTGCAGCAGCTCAGGTCCCGCAGCATATATGAGGCTTGTGAAAAGATATCGAAAGCAGTGGAATCCAAGGAATGAGCAACACGAAAGAAACGTAAAATATCCAGCAACCAGAGAAGGATGAAACTTGCAGAAATGGCAAAAAGTAAGATCACAGATTTCCTTCTGCTCTCTATCTCTGGGTCATTCTCTACTTTTCTCTGACCCCTGAGTCCCTTACGCACCATAATGGCCTCAGAGATGTGTCCGACAGTCAGAACGTTAAGAAAGAGAATAAAAGCGAATGGGAGCATTGGTGTTAAAAATTGCTCAAAGTATTGAAAACTTGCCCACCGGCGGTCAGTATAGTAACTGGACCTGATAGAACAGTACCATGGAACATTGTTGATGACCTTTCCAGGTTTAAATCGAAAATAGTTGGGTATATTTTTAAAAGAAAAGAAAATACAGATTGTTGCTAGAACCCTAATTGAAGTATTCTCTGTCCAATACTTAGTTTTCATCTGACGAAAACAAATGGTGACAAATCGATCAAAAGAGAAAGTAACGGTGATCCAGACAGAACAATCAATAGCCCAGCAGCTCAGTACATAGATGACACTACACACAGGAGTGATGTCCAGGAAACACCGTGGATAATAATATGTTCGAAACCAGCGAAATACGATTTCGAAAGCAATGAATAGCAGATCCGACGTTGTCATAGCCACCAGATAGTGAATGGTGCTTTTAGACAAACCACACTTGCCCCGAGCTAAGATTAGAATCATCACTAGATTTACTGCAAGAGAGAGAGAAAGGAAAAAAAAGAGACTTGACGTTACTGATCAAATGTATCTGTGCCTGAGCCCAGAGTATAAGCATTTTATGCAAAAGTGAGGACGGCAAATGCTGGAAACCAGAGTTTAGATCAGAGTGGTGCTGGAAAAGCACAGGTCAGGCAGCATCTGAGGAGCAGAAAAATCGTCATTTCGGACAAAGGCTCTTCATCAGGAATAGAACAAAGATAATTGTTGTTCCATATCACACAAACGTTTAAGATTCTGAACCATTTTCACTTTGAAAATGCATAGGGATGAACACAAATAGCAGGTTAGTCTCAGAAACACAGTGATATACTCAACGTTTTTTGGGGGTTGACAGTGGTTGATTTATTTTACTTTATACATTGCTCAGGCTCGCTGGTGTTGTAAATTAGATGATAGCATCCACACAAACACTCCCAGGATCAGTAAAACAAAGAGTGGATACACCTAACCCAGACATGGATTACAAAAAAATCTTGAATTCAGTTTTGGAGCCTCCACAGTTGAGTTTACTCCTAACATTCTGCACCCACACAACATGAATTACAGTACATGGCACTGGATCACTCAACCATGTCTAGGAATGGATGGTGTCTCAAATATGAACAAAGAAATGATAGAGCATTGAGCCCCTCACTCTGAACATCCTGGCAAGCTGAACTAAGAAGATATTCACCAGTGTATCTGACCACCATGTCCCAGCTTGGATACCCAATGCAATCAGGAGAACCTCATTTGGCATGGACTCCCCACCACCTGTCGAACACTGTGTACCACAACCTCCACCAAACCCAGACATGAGTAATATCCCAACAACTAAGGAGAATCAGGGGCAGATTTGAGTATGGTAGCCATTACAAAAGAGAAAGTGCTAAAAAAAACAAAAGGTCTAAAAACTGATAAATCTCCTGGCTCTGATGGGCTACATCCCAGAGTTCTGGGGGAGGTGGCTGAGGAAATAGCAGAGGCATTAGTTGTGATCTTTCAAAAATCACTGGAGTCAAGGAAAGTCCCAAATGATTAGAAAATCACTGTTGCAACCTTCTTGTTCAAGAAAGGATCAAGATAAAAGATGGAAAATTGTAGGCCGATTAGCCTAATCTCGGTTGTAGGTATTATTCTAGAATCCATCGTTATGGATGAGATATCTAAAATCTTGGAAGTGTAGGTCGGATTAGAACAAGTCAGCACGGATTTAGTAAGGGGAGATCATGCCTGACAAACCTGTTAGGATTCTTTGAAGAGGTAACAAGTAGGTTAGACCAGGGAAACCAGTGGATGTTATTTACCTAGACTTCCAAAAGGCCTTTGATTAGGTGTTTCACAAGAAGTTGCTGAGTAAGGTGAGTGCCCATGGTGTTTGAGGTGAGCTACTGGCATGGATTAGGGATTGGCTGTCTGATAGAAGGCAGAGAGTTGGGATAAAAGGTTATTTTTCGGAATGGCGGTTAGTGATAAGTGGTATCCCACAGAGTTCAGTGTTGGGGCTGCAGCTGTTCACTTTAAATATTAATGATCTGGATGGAGAGACTGGGGGCATTCTGGCGAAGTTTGCCGATAAGACGAAGTTAGATGGACAGGGAGGTGGGGAGGCTGCAGAAAGATTTAGACAGTTTCGGAGTGGTCCAAGAAATGGCTGATGAAATTCAACGTGAGAAAATGCGAGGTCTTGCACTTTGGAAAACAGAATACAGGCATGGGCTATTTTCGAAACGGTGAGAAAATTCATAAAGCCAAAGTACAGAGTGCTAGTCCAGGATTCTCTAAAGGTTGACTTGTTGGTTGAATCCGTGGTTAAGAAAGCAAATGTAATGTCATTTATCTCAAGAGGGTTGGAATATAAAAGCAGTGACAATAGACAAGAGGTGCAGGAGTAGGCCATTCTGCCCTTCGAGCCAGCACCACCATTCAATATGATCATGGCTGATCATCCTTAATCAGTATCCTGTTCCTGCCTTATCTCCATTACCCTTGATTCCACTATCCTTGAGAGCTCTATCCAACTCTTTCTTAAATGAATCCAGAGACTGGGCCTCCACTGCCCTCTGGGGCAGAGCATTCCACACAGCCACCACTCTCTGGGTGAAGAAGTTTCTCCTAATCTCTGTCCTAAATGGTCTACCCCGTATTTTTAAGCTGTGTCCTCTGGTTCAGCACTCACCCATCAGCGGAAACATGTTTCCTGCTGCCAGAGGGTCCAATCCTTTAATAATCTTTTATGTCCCCTCTCAGTCTTCTAAACTCAAGGGTATACAAGCCCAGTCGCTCCAGTCTTTCAGTATAAGGTAATCCCGCCATTCCAGGAATTGACCTCGTGAACCTACGCTGCACTCCCTCAATAGCCAGAATGTCTTTCCTCAAATTTGGAGACCAGAACTGCACACAGTACTCCAGGTGTGGTCTCACCAGGGCCCTATGCAGCTGCAGAAGAACCTCTTTGCTTCTATACTCAATCCCTCTTGTTATGAAGGCCAGCATGCTATTAGCCTTCTTCACTACCTGCTGTACCTGCATGCTTACCTTCATTGACTAGTGTACAAGAACACACAGATATCCCTGTACTGCCCCTTTACCTAAATTGATTCCATTGAGGAAGTAATCTGCCTTCCTGTTCTTGCCACCAAAGTGGATAACCATACATTTATCCACATTAAACTTCATCTGCCATGCATCTGATCACTCACCAACTTGTCCAGGTCACCCTGTAACCTCCTAACATCTTCATCACATTTCACCCTGCTACCCAGTTTAGTATCATAAGCAAATTTGCTAATGTTATTGCCAATACCATCTTATATATCATTAGTATATATTGGAAAAAGCTGCGGTCCCAGCACTGATCCTTGCGGTACCCCACTGGTCACTGCCTGCCATTCCGAAATGGAGCCGTTTATCACTACTCTTTGTTTCCTGTCAGCCAACTAACTTTCAATCCAAGTTAGTACTTTTCCCCCAATACCATGTGCCCTAATTTTGCTCACTAATCTCCTATGTGGGACTTTATCAAAAGCTTTCTGAAAGTCCAGGTACACTACATCGACTGGATCTACCTCGTCCATCTTCAGAGTTACATCCTCAAAAAATTCTAGAAGATTAGTCAAGCATGATTTCCCCTTCATCAATCCATGCTGACTCTGAGCTATCCTGTTACTACTATCCAGATGTGTCGTAATTTCATCCTTTATCATAGATTCCAGCATCTTTCCCACCACTGAGGTCAGACTAACTGGTCTATAATTTCCTGTTTTCTCTCTCCCACCTTTCCTGAAAAGTGGTATAACATTAGCCACCCTCCAATCCGCAGGAACTGATCCCGAATCTATCGAACTCTGGAAAATAATCACTAACGCATCCACAATTTATCGACCTACCTCCTTCAGTACCTGGGGATGTGGACCATCAGGCCCCGGGAACTTATCAACCTTCAGACCTAACAGTCTCTCCAACACCAATTCCTGGCAAATATAAATTCCCTTAAGTTCAGGTCCTACAGCCACTGTTAACTCAGGGAGATAGCTTGTGTCTTCCCCAGTGAACACAGATCTGAAGCACCAATTCAATTCTTCTGCCATTTCTTTGTTTCCGGTAATATATTCCCCTGTTTCTGTCTTTAATGTCCCAATTTTAGTCTTAACCATTTTTTTGCCTTTCACATCCCTGTTACTGAGACTTTATAAAGCTCTGGTTAGGCCCCATTTAGAATACTGTGTCCAGTTTTGGGCCCCACATTTCAGGAAGGACATACTGACACTGGAGCATGTCCAGCGGAGATTCACACAGATGATCCCTGGAATGGTAGGCCTAACATACGATGAACGGCTGAGGATCCTGGGATTGTATTCATTAGAGTTTAGAAGGTTGAGGGGAGCTCTGATAGAAACTCACAAGATAATCCGTGGCTTAGAAGGGGCGGACGCTGGAAATTTGTTTCTGTCAGGTTGGATACTAGGACCCATGGGCACAGCCTTAGAATTAGAGGGGTCAATTTAGAACGGAAATAATGTACTATTGCTTGGCATCTGAACCGATCACTTTGGGTTCAGGCCACTGTGAAAGATAAGCAGAGATGATGGCCTCAGTGTCTCATCACTAGATTATTAATTCAGAGACCGATGTTCGATGTCCACCATGGCAGATTGTGGAACTTCAATTCAATCTAAATCAAGACTTCTACTGTCTGATGGTGGCAATGAACGGTTGTCAGTTATTAGAAAAGAAACCATCTCACTCACTAATATCCTTTAGGGAGTGTAATCTGTCATCCTTTCCTCGTCTTGGTGTACATGTGACTCCAGATCTACAATAGTCTGGTTTATTCTGGGCAATAAGGGAAGGGTGGTAAGTGTTGGTCTAGCCAGTGACACCCATAACCTTTCAATTAATAAAAGCAAATGGAGTTCCCTGTGCACAGATAACTCACTGTTCCTGAAGAATGCTCCCTTTTTAGACCACTCCCTGGTATTTGAATATCCCCATGTCTCAACTATGAAATTCCCAAAATGGATCCACTTTTGAAGATCATGTATCCTGAAACTCACTCAGTGTAGATACCTGGAATCGGGAGCACCTATACATACATTGGCCATTACTCTGCAGGCAACCGAGGCAACAGGTTCTGTCTACTGGTTTTGAGACCATCAAGAGTTGGGAAACTCATTGGACTTGGCAAATTAAGCTTTAACACGGATTATCCACTGGGATTTGCTGATGCCCTGAATTCAGCAGAACCTCAGCACCAAGCATCCAGCCTTTCACCTTGTACATTTGTCCCACTCTCTGCCATACAGGACGTTCCCTTAGAGACTAGCCAGCCTTTGGATTCAGAGATCTCCCCTGGCAGATGTGGAAATTGTGATTACTTTAAAATGTACTTACGGAGTGTAAGCTTTAACTGTCAGGAACGTGATGGTGTCTCTGTGCATTTGCGTCCCTTGTTCTTCCAGGTGCTGGAGGTCATGGGTGTGTGAGATACTGGTAAAAAGAGCCCTGCCCTATTCCTGGTTTGCATCTTGTAGGTGGTGTTCATTGCTGGCTGTGGTGTCATTGGTGAAGAGAGTGTGTGCTGAATGGTCAGTGGGGAAATTATGCCAATCAGCTGTTTGTCCTGGACAATGTGGAGCTTTGTGAATGTTGCCTCAGTGTTGTATGTGAGCTGCACTCAGCCAGTTACTTGGACAGAATTCAATCCCACTCCTGAGCGATGCTTTCTGGATGGTGGGGATGGATTGGAGAGGCAGGCAGGGAGGTTATTGTCACAGTATGCAGAGTGTCTGACATACTCCTGTGTCCACAGCACCTGTACGGCTGGAACAGGTCATTTCCTCGTCAATGATTGGTCCGGGTTGTGGATCATAATGCACTCAGTGATGGCAATGTCATAAAACGCCAATAGGAGATTGGTAGATTCTCATGTTTTGAGTTGGTGCTTGTGGGATATGAATGTTACTTGTCAATGATCAGCTCAAGCCAGATGTGATCGCACTCTGTATGGACACAGACCTCTCTGTTATCTCAAGAGGAGTAAATGGTGCTGAACATTGTGTATTCACGAGGAAACCTCACTAATTTTGAAATTATGACAGAGGGACCAGCATTGATGAGGTGCCTGCAGATTTTAGGACCAAGGTACAACTGTGAAGAATTCCTGCAGAGATGTACAACGGCTGAGATGACTGACCTCCCACAGCCAGAGCTAGAAATGTGTTGCTGGAAAAGCGCAGCAGGTCAGGCAGCATCCAGGGAACAGGAGAATCGACGTTTCGGGCATAAGCCCAATTCCTGAAGAAGGGCTTATGCCCGAAACGTCGATTCTCCTGTTCCCTGGATGCTGCCTGACCTGCTTCGCTTTTCCAGCAACACATTTCCAGCTCTGATCTCCAGCATCTGCAGACCTCACTTTCTCCCACAGCCAGAATCATCTTCACCTGTCCTCGGGCTGAAACAAAAGAGTCATCATCTCATGGACTCCAGTTTTTCGAGAGCTTCTTATTGTCATTATGTGTTCATAATATTTTTGTTTAAGATTTGAACATTTTTCACAATTAAAGTGTTACTGTGTAAACAGTTGCAACTGATTGAGGAACAAATATTCAATCCTTCTGGAAATACAAGTCAACCAATTCTGAGGTTGGTGTATTACAGGGTTAACATGTTGTTGTGTTGGAAGGTCAGAGGCTATGGTATAAAAACCAAGCGATGAGTGACAGAGTTTGGGCTCCCGACAGAATCAGAATGTTTGTCATTCTCACATGTACAGAAGGGAAATGCTCATAAATCTGCAAATTGGATTTGTGAACGGTGTTTGTGAAATAGAGGATGCAGGTGTATAAATAGCACTAGGTGATACAAATATGGAAATGATATTCCCACTAATGAGAGGGACCGTGACTGCAGCTCATGAATATGGAACACTCATTCTGGTTTAGAAACTGAGTAATGGGAGAGGCTTGTGTAGTATATTAAAGCAGGGTGTTAAATGTTCCGTATTGTGGGCTCTCAAGTTGATGTAATGCTCCTTAACTTGATTATTAACCATAATCAGAATATTGCAAGTACTAATGTCAGTTATTTGTTGAAACTGACATTTTAATTCCTATTATTATGAGTGTTTTGTTTTATTTTCATATATTGCCTTAAACGGATTGATGCTCAGTTCCCATCAAAACCTTTTCCTCCCAAGGAAGACTCACATCACAAAGTGAAGAGCAGCGGTCGCTGGAAAATTCGCTGGGGAAAGATTATGAATTACAATTTCAAACATTGTTAATCTGAATCTAACCAGGTACACCTCTGAAAGTTTGTTAGCATTTGCTGTTGTATGTTCGAGATGGCACAGTGCTCAGTACTGCTGCCTGGGAGCCTAGGTTCAATTCCATCACCAGGTGTACGGCGGGGTGGTGGAGTGTTTCGCTGAGTGCTCCAGTTTCATTCCACAGTTCAAACATGTGCAGGCTTGGTGCATTAGCTACAGGAAATGTGGGGTTACAGGGAGTCAGTGCGATATCCTTTGGACGGTTGGTGTGTCTCAAATGGCCTGCTTCCACACTATAGGGATTCCATTTTATGATCTCAATCCTGATTAATGTACATTCGCACAGCAATGTCCCACAACTTGTCCAAACCTTACAAAGATTAATCATGACCAAAAGTATTATTTAAATCAGCATAATATGTCTACTGGGTAGTTTACTGAATTAACATTATTGCTCTGTCATTTTCCTTTCTGAAAACTATTATCACATCTATTCATCGCCAATGGAACATTTCACTTTGAAAACTTAGCATCGAACATATTCAACCAGCTGCCAAGATGTTCCCAGTTACAATCCATTGTAATTTTACAAACGACATTGACAGCTCCATCAGTGGACAGACAGAAATGAGAAATCTCCCAGAAATGAAGCACCATGGGATTCATATCTATATGGTCCTACTTCCCACTGTGGTCAGATATTCCGTTTCATCCAGTTTTCCACAACAGTGAAATTCTACAGTCAGAAGTACTCCTACTTACACAAGGCCACTGGAGTAGGCTGTTCTCCTCTAGTTAGTAACCCACAATCAGTGTAAGTTTACTTTGAGAAATGCCCCCAGTAACATTTAGAGACTGGAATTTGTTATTGCCCTTTGGCTAGGAACCCACACTCCGTAATATTCGAATTGAAAAATGTTCCCTGAATCACATTGTCACCGACCCTTCAGGCTATTGACACACACACACACAATACAGTTGGATAGTGAAAGATATTCCCAGTAAAACTTGCAATTGAGTTAATGAGTATTCTGCTGTTAGTGCTGAACACTTACTGCAATACCGCATTTACAGCGAGCTGTGAAAAGCAAGAACACTGGGCCAGAAAATATCATTCCAGCAGTAACCCCCACTCAGTCCAATTCGGCAATGACACATACCCCCAGCAACATGAGGCCACAGCAATCAGAGGGTCCCAGCCTGAGCTTCGTCATCCCCATTCAGTACAATTCCATGATCAGTAATACCTTCACTTAGAGGGATTCCTGGAGATCTGGATCAGTAGTGCACAACATTCTTGGAATGTCATGGTGAGTTACTGATCTCCTGACTTCCCCAAATGCCTGTCCACTGCCTCCAAGACACAAATCAGGAGTGTGATGGAATATTGTCTACTTGTCTGGATGGGTGCAGCCCCAACAACTCTGAAGAAACTTGACACCATCCAGGACAATTCAGGCCATATGATTGGCATTGCATCCACAAGCATCCTCTCCCTCCACCACCGACGCTCAGTAGCTGCAGTGTGCAACATCTACAAGATGCACTGCAGAAATTCACTAATGATCCTCAGACAGAAATGTGCCAAACCCATGACCAGTTCCATCTAGAAGGACAAGGGCAGCATATATATGGGAACTCTAAAAGTTTCAGGTTCCACTCCAAACCACTCACCATTCTGATGGAGAAATATATTGCCATTCCTTCACTATTGCTGGGTCAAAATCCTGGAATTCCCTCCCTAATGGCATTGTGGGTCAGCCCATAGGAGGTGGGCTGCAGTGGTTCAAGAAGGCAGCTCACCACCATCTTCTCAAGGGCAACTAGGGATGGACAATAAATTCTGACCAGCCAGTGATGCCCACATCCTACACCAATGAACAAATAGAATCATAGTCATAGATTCCTACAGCACGAAGACAGGCCCTTTGGCCTAAACTGGGCCCTGCTGACCAAATGTCCATCCATGCTAACCGCATCTCCCTGCACTTGGCCCATATCCTCTTAATCCATTCCTATCCATGTACTTTTCCAAATACCTTTTAAACCTTAATGTAAACAGCTCAACCAGTTCCACTGGCAGCTTGTTCTGTATGTATACCACCCTCTGTGTAAAAAAAGTTTCCTTTCAGGTTACCTTTTATTCTTTCCCCTCTGACCTTAAACTGATGCCCTTCAGTCCTCGATTCCTCAACCCAAGGAAAAGGATTGAGTGCATTCACCCTGTCCATGCCTCTCATGATCTTATGCTCCTCTATAAGATCTCTCCCCCTCCTCAGTCTCCTACGCTCTGAAGAAAAATGTCCGAGACAGTCCAACCTCTCCCCCAACTCAGACCATTGAGTCCAGGCAACATCCTTGTAAATTTCTTCTGCACTCTTTCCAGTTCACTAACATCCTTCCAATAACACAGTGACCAAAACTGAACGCAACATTCCAAGTGCAGCCTCACCAACCTTCTGAATAACTTTCACGTAACTTCCCAACTTCTCAGTGCTGTGATTGATGAAGGCCAGAGTGCCAAAAGCCTGCTTCCCTGCCCTGTCTACCTCTGCCTCCACTTTCGGAGAACGGTGAACCTGAAATGCAAGATTCCTCTTTTCCACGACACTCCTTAAGACCTCACACATCTATTTTTGACTTCATGTGCCATTTATCGGCCCACTTCCCCAGCTGATCAAGGTGCTGCTGCAATTTCTGATCACCTTCCTCACTGTCCATGATACCACCTATTATAAGGTCATCAGCAAACTCACTGATAATTCCATTAAATCACTGGATAATGCACTGTGCCCACGCGGTATGGACAAAAGATTTTCTTTTCTCAGGAGAGGAATGACACCACAGCATTCGTTTGGAAATGTTAACTGTGCACATTGGTATCACACAAGGAACTCGTACTGTCCTCATCCAGTGCCCAGTGAATCATGGGTAAAATGTATCTGTCATACGCAACATTGGATTAGTGTTCAGACAGCACCCCACACCAATGAGTAGGATCCTCTAGGGTAGTGAAAACTGAACTCCAAGATAAGAATAAAATATTTCAAGAGAGCCCATTACAGAAAGCTAGTGCCTAACTCAGTCTTCTGCATTGTACTAACCTCTGGTCACAATGGCACTAACACATGCTCGGTGAACCTTACACAATCCTATTAAAGCCTGCACGACTGTACTGTACATCTTTTTACAAATGGCCCAACTCACACGTCCTTTGTCAATCAAATAATTCAACAACACACATCATCATTGGAACACTGTACACAGTGATCACAGTCTCCCAGTGATCTGTCCTCACAAACATCACACTCCCATATGTCTGCTCACAGGCAACACACAGAATAGTCAAAGCCATCCATGCTGACCCTCGCTTATCACTCCATAATGACCTGCCCAACTCACCTCTTGCCCACGTTGTCCCTGTGCTCCCATCGGAGCCATCTGTCTGAGCAAGATCTACCAACAAAATCCCTTCACATCAGGGAATGGGAAACACCAGGTGGCACTGAGAGATGGGTAGTTACAAACCCCTCTGACCGAACTACCACAGAGAGAGAGAGAGATAGAGAGAGAAAGAGAGAAATTTGTCTTGCTAAACAATTTCTTGGCCAGCGAGAGTCAGTACTCAGCCAAACTCCATCATTGTGGCCTCAGTGCAAACCCATTCTGCACTGTAAGGAGGAAGAGACAATGCTGCACATTACTGATGAGCCTCATAAATGACAAACTATTCACTCAAAACTCAGTCAGTGAGTATACTATTGTCTGGCATTGGGATTTTCTTTGCTAAATAGAAATAAAATAATTACCATTAATAGTGTGGAAATAAGTCTGATTTAATGCAATAAATATGATTTAATACAACTTACATTGTCCCAAGACTTACCAGGAATACCAACACAGGCAAGGATAGTGTAGTATACTTTTCTGACCATTTGCCTTGGAAGATGCATTTTGTTGCTTGTGGAACAACCTCTCCTTTCCTGGTGCTGGCAATCTGTCGGAATTGGAGAATTCTCTGGGTATTGGGGCTGACACAGTTCCACAGTCTTTATTTTATGTTGTGTGGTATCTCCACCGGGAAACTGTGATCACATCTTCATTTTGAACAAACAGATTACGACAACATGTTTATTTTAATGATGTGATACCCGTGAGATTTAGGTCTCTCCTGAATACCCCAAAGACTGGATTAATCTTTTCCCATTGTGTCTTAAATATTAATTGCAAATTATCTTCAAACAACAAGATTTGTATTATTTCAAACACTATCAGTCCCATCAAGATCTAAATTATTTTTGATATTTTTCCCCCGCTGATTCCCTTCATTTTGCTGAGGCGACTCAATCATTTAGTACCTCATGTTGTAAAGCTCCTTGCGATCTCTTCTACTGCACACTGTTACACCACTGCTTCCCTTGTTCATTCAGTTATCCAACTCAATTGGGAAATTTTACCCGTGATCTAATACAAAAACTGATGCTGATCGAAGCAACCGGTAGAAATTACAAGAGGTGATATCTTTTTCAAAACAAATACAAAAAACCCGAAGCCAATTCAGATTCTTCCCTTCAGAATCATTGAATGACAGAATCACATAGAACAGGAGAGGGCCTTGAGCTAAATTCACATTATATTACGCTAAATTCACATCACTTCCACTTTCCATCACTTGGATCATAGCCTTGAACGTTATGACGGTTCAACTGTTAATCCAAGTGTGTTTTCAAGGTTGTGAAGTTTCCCATCTCAACCATCTTCCCAGGCAGTGCAATGCAGGCCCCTACCATCCTCTGGGTGGGAAGATCTTTCCTCATGTCCCCTCGAAACTTCCTGTCTTCCAGCTTAAAATAATGCCACCTTATTATCTGCTAATGAACAAGGGGAGCATCTGTTTTCTATTCACCCTGTCCACACCTCTCAGTCCTATACACCCCAATCACTGCTCTAAAGAAAGCAGCCTGAGCTTATCCAGCCTCTCTCTTCACAGCGACATTGCTACAGCTCAAGCAACATTCTGCTGAATCTCCTTTGCACTCCCTCCCTTACAATCACATCCTTCCCATCGTGCAGTGACTAGGACTGTACACAATACTCAGACTGTGACCCAAACAAAGCAGGACCTCCCTGCTCTATTATAATCGATGACTCTATTGGGAAGGGCATGTTCCTGTCTGCCTTCTTTACCCTATTAACCTGTCCTGCCGCCTTCAGGGATCTGTTAACAATCACCTCAAGATCTTTCTGTTCCTCTAAGTGTCCTGGTGTTCTGCCATTTATTGAGTGTTGCCTTGTCTTGTGACTTCTGCCAAAGTGCATCACCTCACATTTATCAGGGTTAAATTTCATCTGCCACTGATTTGCCCGTCTGACCAATCTGTCTGGATCTATCTGTAACCGATGACTATTTCTCTCACTGCCAACTACTCGGTCAATATTTGTGTAATATGCAAACGTATGTATCATCACCAAACTCCCCTTGTACCTACCCCCACACCACCATACCTACCCTGCACGCCCTGAGTGATCCCACCCCCTCCCCACACAAACATACACCTTTATCAATGTCATCTGTGATTATCACAAACAATGAGTCACCCAGCCCTGAGAGCTGTGGAACACCATTGGACACCAACTTCCAATTATCCAAACAGCCTTCCATCAACACCCTCTGTTTTCACTGACTGAACCCATTTTAGAGCCAAGTTGCCAAGTTACTCCGGATGCCACGTGTTTTTACCTTCGTTATCTCCCATGTGAGTCCTGGTCAAAGGCTTTTCTGAAATCCATGCAACCGACAGCAATTGGCCTACTCTCATCTACACACCTGGTCACCTCCTCAAAAGTTCCACCAGATTGGTTTGGCATGGCCCTACTCTGACAAAGCTGTGCTGACTCTCCATGATCAGATTGGTTTGGTATGACCCTACTCTGAGAAAGCTGTGCTGACTCTCCATGATCAGATTGGTTTGGCATGGCCCTACTCTGACAAAGCTGTGCTGACTCTCCATGATCAGATTGGTTTGGCATGACCCGACTCTGACAAAGCTGTGCTGACTCTCCATGATCAGATTGGTTTGGCATGGTCCTACTCTGACAAAGCTGTGCTGACTCTCCATGATCAGATTGGTTTGGTATGACCCTACTCTGACAAAGCTGTGTTGACTCTCCATGATCAGATTGGTTTGGTATGACCCTACTCTGACAAAGCTGTGCTGACTCTCCATGATCAGATTGGTTTGGTATGACCCTACTCTGACAAAGCTGTGCTGACTCTCCATGATCAGATTGGTTTGGCATGGCCCTACTCTGACAAAGCTGTGCTGACTCTCCATGATCAAACCGTGTCTCTTGAAATTGAGATTAATTCCCTACTTTGAAATTTTCTCGAACAGCTTCTCTGACACTGATATAACACACACTGGTCTGTTATTCCTGTTCTAGCTTTATTGCCTTTTTTGAAAAGCTTAATTTGAATTGATTTGATTTGATTTGATTTATTTATTGTCATGTGCACCAAATTACATCGAAAAATCTTTGTTTATGAGCAAAACAGGCAGATCATAGTAAGCAAGGATGTACAGATTAGAAACACTGAGATAGAAGCATACAGGTAACATTGCACAGCACCTGCGACTCAACAGTGACCCTTCACCACTGTCTGTCCCCGCAGTGACCCTGCACAGCCATGTGACCCAGTAGTGATCCTGCACAGCCATGTGATCCAGCAGTGATCCTGCACCACTGTCTGACCCCGCAGTGACCCTGCACAGCCGTGTGACCCAGCAGTGACCCTGCACAGCCACCTGACCCAGCAGTGACCATGCACAGCCATCTGACCCTGCAGTGACCCTGCACAGTCGTGTGACCCAGTAGTGACCCTATACAGCCGTGTGACCCAGCAGTGACCCTGCACAGCCACCTGACCCTGCAGAGACCCTGTACAGCCGTGTGTCCCAGCAGTGACCCTGCACAGCCATGTGACCCTGCACAGCCATGTGACCCAGCAGTGACCCTGGACAGCCATGTGACCCAGCAGTGACCCTGTACTACTGTCTGACCCCGCAGTGACCTTGCACAGCCGTGTGTCCCAGCAGTGACCCTGCACAGCCATCTGACCCAGCAGTGACAATGCACAGCCGTGTGACCCAGCAGTGACCATGCACAGCCCTTGTGACCCTGCAGTGATCCTGCATCACTGTTTGACCCTGCAGTGACATGGAGTTCAGTCTCAGAAAAACAAACAGTGAAATTCACAGCTGTGGAGAAAACTCACTGCAGGGGAACTGCTCACTTTGTTTGAAAAATCCTTCCTTACACCTCTTTTTAAATCTACAATAATGAATTGAATGGGGCTTTTGTGCATATGCTTTATTGAGATCTCTCTTGATTAATTTTAAAAAATAAAACACAGGTACCAAGTTATCCGAGGGCAGTGTTTTTCGAGCAGCAAGACTGGGCTATTTTCTCGGTGTGTGGATTGTTCAAGTGCAGTAATGGCCTTTGGGAGAATGATGTCCTCTTCTTGTTGGACTTGGGAGATTAGGGATAGTTTCCATAGTACTGGGAATGATGTTTCTACAAAGTATGTCTTGTTGCAAATCATATCAGATTGCCTACCTTTGTAGGTTGGAGCGACCGTTAGAGGGAATGAGGAATTTACAGGAGCTACGGGGTGTGATGGATGACAGTTGCAGGGAGGGAGATAAACCAAAGATTCAGTCAGCGAGATGGGGGACCTCCAGGAAAGGTAAGAGAGGGAGGCAGGTCATACAGGGCCCTCCTGTAGAAATCGCCACCTCAAACAAGTATACTGGTTTATACTGTACACAAACATGAGAGAGAGAGAGAGAGAGAGAGTACGTGAACATGAGAAAGATTTTGTGCGAAAGCTAGAGAGAGTGTGCAAATGCAAGAGAGAGAGAGAAAGTGTGTGCAAACACAAGAGAGATAGTTTATGTCAACGGGAGAGAGAGAGAGTTGACGCGAATGTGAGAGAGAGTGTGCGCAAATGTAAGAGAGAGTGCGCGAAGGCGAGAGGAAGTGGGTGTGCGTGAGAGAGAGAGAGTACACATGTGTGCAAGGGGAAGAGTGTGTTCATGACCGAGACATTCTGTGCGTGTGCAAAAGAGAGTGTATGTATGAAAGCAGGAGTGTGCATATGTGAGAGAGTGCGTGTGTATGTCAGAAAGGTTGTGTGGGTGCACTCAAGGGAGTGTGTCTTCGAGAAAGTGTGCTAGAGAAAGCATGTGAGAGAATGTGTGCGAAAGAGAGCATGTGACAAAGAGAGTGTGTGTGTACCTGCATTAGAGAAAGAGACTGTGTGTAGGTGAAAGACAGTGTGCAAACAAGGGCAAGAGTGTGCTCAAGAGAGTGTGCGCATGTGAGAGGAAGAGTGTGTCTTTGTAAGAGAGTATCCCTGTGCGAGAGAGACAGAGAGCATGCATACACAAGGGAAAGAGTGTCTGAGTGCATGAGAGAGAATGAGCGTGTGCGAAAGAGTGTGTGCAAGGGAGAGCATGTGACAGAGAGCGATTGTGTGCCTGTATGAGTGAAAGACACTGCACAGGTGACAGAGAAAGAGAGTGTATGCGAGCAAGAGTGCACGAGAGAGTGTGTGCGTGTGAGAGAGTGCATCCTTGTAAGAGAGTGTCCCTGTACAGGAGAAACAGAGTGCATGTGTGAACAGGAGAAGGTTTGTGTGTGTGCATGAGAGAGTGTGAGCATGTGCACATGCAAGAGAGATAGAGTGTGTGAGAGAGATAGCAAAAGACAGTGGGTGCAAGAGAGAGAGATTGCATGTGAGAGAGAGGAAGTATGTGCATGTTGGAAACAAATCTGGAAGAGTTGATAGTTGTTTATAATCTGCGGTAATTTACAGAAACAAGCTGGAATGAAATCTGCAAGTGGTAATAGTTGTTTATGATCAGCACGGTGTTCCAGGGACATGCAGGAATGAAACTGAAAAGAGAATAATAGTTGTTTGTAATCTGCATGATGTTCCAGAGAGTATCAGGAATGAAATCTGGAAGAGGTAATGGTTGTTTATGGTCTGCAGGCTGTTACAGAGACTATCATGAGTGAAATCTGGAAGAGGTAATATCAGTCTGACCCACTTGTGGGGAGAAGGCATAGTGTTTCGAGTCCCGTGATAGAATTCTGTCGTTTATTGATTTATCCTCAGGCTCCAGTATTGGTCACCTGATTTCCTGGAATATCTCACTGATCTAGAATTGGTTGGACTATATTCAACTGCAGACGTTAAAACATTAATCACTGCTTTTGGGAGAGTTACCTGTATACTGCGGGGAAATGTTCACCATCTGGTCAGTTGGCCAAAAACCTGTGAAATGGAATTCCATCTGGAGATTGGTGAGATTCAGGAAGAGATCACTTGTTACGGATCTGTCATCCTTTCTACAGACAGGTCAACATGAAACTACAGAGAGATCTGAGCTGTCCCCTCAAGCAACATATTGCCCTGTTCCATGAACAATGAAAGTAGATGTAATTTTGAGCAAATCGGTTACAATCCTTGTCCAGAATTCAATGTGAGACAATCTATTTCACTGGATTCACCTTTGCCAAGCCTGTGTTTTATGGAGTGTTACTAAATTGGAAAAGTTGCTGGTCAGTAATTAAATAATCTGTCAGCCAGTTAGGTTTCCAATAGAGTTAGGGTATTCCAATATTTCTTTCTTTTGTTTGTATTTTATCGATAATGTGGAGTAAAGTGTGTTTTGCTTCAAGCCTGGCAGTTCGAACAATTGAATTACAATGCCTTACACTTACCTTTTAGAGAATTTTTTTTCTTTAAAAAGGCCTGGGCCATTTTCTTAATATATGTTTGGGGGGTTTGGTTTGTTTCATAATATCCTCAATGTCTGTGAATAAATGTGCCCACAGTCCTGAACAATGACATGTACAGAACAGAGGAGGAGACACAGACATATTGATCATTATTACCTCGGACAGGAGTTATTTAGGAATGATATTCCTTAGACCGGACAGTATTAGAAAATGAACATTTCCCAGGAGACTAACAAAGGTCACTAACAGAGCGGGAGCTGGAGAGTCAGGAACAGAATAACAGGGACAGTCCGCTCTGTTCACTGACCCTTGACCCCCTCAGTGAATCCAGTGCCAGGAATGACTGCTATTAGTCAGACTGACAGAATGTGATCAGATGCACACACTGACCTTCCACATCATCAATATCGCCCAGCTCCCACCCTGTCTCAGCTCATCTGCCCCTCTGCCATCTTCAATAGTATAATCGGGGCAGCATTAAGTGCCGTGCTTTGAGCTGAGCGGTCTTACCTTCTGTACTCTCTCTATAAACGGCTCCAATTCCCCCCGATCCCTCTCCGGTTTAAGATGCTCCTTGACATCTGCCCCAATGAATGAGGTAGACCTCACCTGACCCAATATCCCCTTCCGTGGGTCAACGTCTCTGGGATTACAAACACAGTCCTGCAGATCCCGGAGAGCTGAACCCCAACATGGAGATTGTTGGAGAAACTCAGCAGGCCCAGCAGGATCTGTGGGGAGAAAGCAGAGGGAACTTTTTAAGTCCAGTGATTCTCCTTCAGAGCTGAGGGATTCTGATGCTGATGCTGCCAGACTTGTTGAGCTTCGCCAGCTATTTCTGTTTTTATTTTAATTCAATTGGTGATGATGTCGGTGTTGTTAAGTGTGTTTGAGAATAGCGAGCACCCAGCTGGCAGGGGGATGGCGTATAGTGGGCAGCATGGCTGCCTTCCAAGCAGTTGGTATGGGTTCAGTTCTCAGCCATCGCACGGTGGCACCTTTGATGTGATGTTCAATGGAAAACCCCGAGATGAAGTCAATGAGATCCATCTGTCAGAAGTTTTCCAAACATTTTAGAATGGGATACCAGCTGCTGTTCCACTTCCAGAGCTGGCAAAACTCTGAGAGATTCTCTAAATGGTTACTTCAACAGGGAGTGATTAATCCAGGAGAGTCAGCATGGGTTTCTCAGGGAAGGTTGTACCTTGCTCAATTTGAGAGAATATTTTTGAAGGAAAAAGATTGATCGATGGAGAGAGTGTTTGTGATGGGGATAAAATGGATGATAGGAATCGTGCTGCATTTGCGTGTCTGGATAAACTCAGTGAGGAGAGTGTTAGACCCTCTGATCTAAGCTGGTTCAAGCATCCTTCAGGTACAACGTTGATGGGGCTTCACTGAGACAAACCCGAAACGCCGTGTGGCTGCTTTCCGTGCTGTCATCTGTCTCCAAGTCCCTGGCTCTATCTGACAGTGTGTTCAACAAGGGAAACTGACAGGTTACATTGATCATGGTGAAAGGTAAGGACGGACTGGTGATGCCTGGCAAAGGAACCAATTGTCAATGAGGAAATAGGGTTTGTGCCACAATCTGTCCAACACTGACATTTGCATTCTCCATTTTTAGCATCGTCTGGTTAACTCAGGGAAATAAAATGGGGAATTACCGGGAATTAGAGCGAATTTAATGAAAGGTAGGTTGTGAAATTAGCCAGGTTATCAGCACAGAGAGCCCTCACAAATACAATGTGTGTATTAGTTTGTTCAGTACTATAACAGCTGTAGTATTCTATGATTCTGAATTATGACGGATTGTTCCAAATCTCCACCTCCCCTTCAACTGCTGTAACGGCCTGTAATTTCTCTGTTCCTGCAGACACAGTTGGAACTGAAGGAACCTGGGCAATTTCAAAAGGCCACACCATGACAATGTCTCCACCAGGGTGAGGTGTTTCTGGCCAGATTGATAACAATGTTAGCTGCCAATTACACAGAGGTAGGGTTCTATTGAGTAGATTTGGCACAAAGTCAGAGTGAGGTAATGGTGTTCCCAGTGTCTCGCTGATGGGAACAGATCAAATAGATCAAATAGCACATTATGGTGCACTGTGTGTGGCAGTTTGAGAGGAACCACTCCAGCAGAATGACACATTCCCCGGTGACAGTGTCTCGATCTTGAAAGCCCACAATTATGTGTGAACTCGAGCCAGTGCAAAGGCTGTCCCTTACATTCCAATTGACCTGCCAGTCTGAAACAAGTTAATTTCTGTCACTGTTGTACAGCGCACCAAGTGCGTCCCATTCCCAATGTGGTTCAATGCTATCCGCTTCTCCCTGGGCCGGGGCAGATTCTCTTTGGTTTCTCAGCTTCTGGTTTGGGACATGGAGGTTCCATCTGTGCTCCCAATATGATCTGACCTGCCAAACATTTCTGAGCCAATACTGATGTCAGCAACTGAATTGGGGCCCTGAAGTACTTGGGGATATGCTGCACTTATTGTGACACATATAGACCTGAGCACCGAACTTTCCAAGGGATGTGTGAACGCTGCACATCTTTAAAAGAATTGTCCCAGAATGTGGATATCAGCTATGTTGATAGCTTGGAGAAGCTGGGCATTTCTGTTTCGTTTGGAAGTGATTTTATTAAATAGATGTCCTCAAAAGTGTGGGTCATCTGGCCCAATAAAATGGAGTTAAGCTACCCCCCTCCCAGAAAGGAGGAAGGCAAACGGACACTCAGGTTATTGTCAAAAGAGCAAATGGCAGAATGAGATGATTCCAAACAAAAACAAAGAATACTTTGAGAGGAGCTAAAATGATCCGTCTGAGCCTGGTTTGGAACTAGATTATACCAGAACGGTATTGCATCAGCAACTGGGAAAAGCAAATCCATGCCACGGCAGGAGGGTGACAATGAGGGGACCTGAATTTCTCCAACACAGAGATGGGACGGACATGGTACAATGACAGGTCAACTACATTCCTACAGGTAATCTAGGATATGGGAATTATCTGAGACATGGGTAATGACAGCCCATGGTAGAGCTATGGTAGAGGGCTCGCTAATGTCAGGGATTCATACAATAAATGGTCATGACTGACATCACGGAGACAATGTGAGGTACATTCCCTCAACACCAAGCTGCTGGACAAAAATCCAACACAAATTAGAAAGCAAATTTCGCTGTAAGCGGGGCATTCAGGAAGAGGAAAACAGGGTTGATGCAGCAAACAAAATCACATCCATCCACTAGAAAGCAATGTAATCTCTTTATGTGAAGGCAGCATTATTACAACAGCAGGCTGCCTCTCTGTTCATAAAGTGGCGACAATTACTGGGTTTTCTAATGAGACAGCGGCTACACATCCTTAACGTGATATGATCCGGCCTTGAAGTTCCTATTTGCATTGGTACAGAGCTCCATGATGTACAGTGAATGGACTAGTAAAGGGGCAGTGTCCCCAGCTCTGGGCTGCTGGACCTGGCTTCAAGTTCTGTCTTTTCCATCGGTGCAGTGTTACATCTCTGAGCAGATTGATTAAAAACTGTCTCCAGAGAGTTGACAAATTGGAGGAATGCATCCAACAACAATTAACACAGTTTCCAATTATGATTCTTCCCTCGATGAGGTCATACCTTCCCTGTCACAAACCAATTTCAGTGATAAACATCTTCTACCAACTGGGAATGATAAAGCTGTCATCATCAGAGCTGCAACACCAATCTCCCAGTGGAGATCACACAGAATATAATGGAAACGCGCAGAGAATGTAACACCGCAGAGTTTAATGCTTGCATTTTTATGTGTAAGATTAAAGGATGACCACTCTGCATTTAAAATGCATTGGCCAATTGACTTAGCCAGGAAAGTTTTCGACATGGTTTTTGCCATCATTCGTGTTCCTGGGAAGTGCTTCTAATTATTTACAATTTGTGGATGAGATCGCCCCTGTTTTTCCTTGTTAATTAAGAGATTTGCGTTCGCGTGTAATATTCAGTGTTATCCCAATCCGTTGTTGTAATATCACAGTTACATTTTATATTTTATTGTCGTTTAATTGCTTTACTCCATGACTACCCTTAGTCAAATGTTATGAACTCCTGAGTCGCACCTTAGACTGGAGGCTACTTTTAGGGAAGGAGTTATTGGAAATGTCAAGAAGTATAGAACTGCAATGGATCTTGGTCAGTCAGTGCAGTGGATCTCATAAACCCAGTGTTCTCACATTCCTGCGTGTATCTGTGTTTGTGCAGTTGTATTGATAGCAGCACATTTCCTCCTTCCTACTTTAGGGAGCACTACAGTAAAAGGGTTTTGAGCTGGTTAATCTCCTTTACACCGTGTGGGTATCAGATTCTGTTAGCTGTGACTGTTGGATGTTCAGAATCCGTTGTCGGCTTGGGTAACTGTTGAGGAGCACGGATTGACCTTTCCAATTATGGGAGTGATGAAGATTTGAGGAATAATTTTCTTCTTATAGAATCACGCAGCACAGAAACGGCCCCTTTGTCAACTGCTCCATCCTGACCAGATATCGCAAATTAACCTAGCCACATTTACCAGCATTTGGCCCATATCCTTCTAAATCCTTCCTGTTCATATACCCATGCCTTTTAAATGTTTTAATTTTACCCACCATCACCACTGCCTCTCGCAGCTCGTTCCATCCATGTCTCGGTTCAAAGCTGTAACCTGCCGTGGGGCCTGCTGTTTGTGGATGGAGGGTGTCCCTATGGGGACAGACAAGTGTAACGGTCAGGTGTACATTCTCGGGTTCCAAAATATAGGATCGAAATAGAATTAAAAATAAATACCAGTTCCCTCGGACTTGTTAAACATTGGATTTGTCATGACATTCCTCATTCCGCTTCCCCTGTCCCACCTGCAAGTCGTTTTTTTTTTCCTGAATGAGTACAGAGTTACACACTGAGGATGACTTTCCTTCCTGACCGTGGCTATCCACTCGACTGTAAAATATACAATAAACCCGAGCATTCCTTAAACCCATAGGGGCCATGACCCATTCTCAGTGAGAGAGCAAATCATTTTCTGTCAAATGACCCTTGACGATATCCCATGGCTTCCCCCCGAATGTTCAGGTTGGATAATATTTATTAGATTCCAGTTCTCTGCCATTCTGAATGGTATAGCTCCCCCACCCCATAATCCGTCACTAATCCTGGGTGTTCCTGCTTTACCTCTGATTCTGGAACAATTGGCAGCTGTTGGAACCGCTTATCCTTCTGTTGCTGTCTGCTGGATAAACTGGAGGGTTTTTAAATCTCTCTTTCCTACAACACAGTTCATAGCTTCACCTGGCTAATCCCAGACTGTTCATTTACCTTCCCCCACTTTGACAGTGATCCTGGATTTATTTTTCGGGAATGAAGCTGGGCTGACCTCTCAGTGAGGAAGCATTTTGCAGGCAGTAATTATAACTCAAGATTAACTTGGAAAAAGACAAGGATGAGGGGGAAATCAAAGTTCTAAACTGTGGGAATAAGATCGGGTGTGATTAGACCGAGAGCAGAAACTTTTAAGTAAATCCATGTCAGAGCAGTGGGATGTATTGAAGATGGAAACATGGAAATTACAGAGCCACGTGTTCAATGAAAGATAAAAGGTGGTACTCGGAAATGCTGTGAACTCTGCACATCAGGGGATTTCCAGGATAAGTTCACTGGTAATGCAAAAATTGATGGAAAATGGAATTCAATCCATGAATGTGAGCTGATGCACTTGGCGGGACAAAAAACACAAGTGATACATTATGAATATAGAAACCTGGGAAATACTGAATCAGGGGGATCTCGGTGCACATGAAGATCTTAAAGTAGTAGGACAGGTCGATGAAATCGTTGAGAAGGTATTGGGATTTTTTTGGCTTTTAAATGCGAGACATAGAGATTAGGAGCAGGGACAATATGTTGGCACTGTATAAAATATTGGCTAGGCTACAGCTAGAATGTTGCAATATTTTGATTTTCTGAAAGAAGGTGGAGACTTTCCAGGAAGACTCCAAGGTAGTAAAGTTTTGGGTATGAAGGGAGATGGGATGGACTGGGATTGTTTTCCTTGGAGCAGGGGAGATTGATAGGGGGAATCATTTAAAAGTATATTGTTATAAGGGGCATAGACAGCACAGAAGGATATAAGTTTTCCCCTTTGTTTTCAGTTTTCCACCGGAAGTGTTGTGACAATGTGGAACTTACTTCCTGTAAGGGTAGTAGAAGCAGATTCCCGATAGCATAGAACTCTTTAAATGTGCACTTGTAATGTCAGGGTGATGGAGCTAATGCTGGAAAACTGGATGAGAATTGTGGGGCAATTGTTTCATGGATTCTATGGGGCAAAGTACATTTTTATTTTCTGTACTGTAAGTCTCTATGTCTCCAAGCCATCTCCAACTCCCAGCTGGACCATTGTCTTTTCAACCAATACTTCCCCCAGAGCCATTGACTCCAACAATGATCCTGACTGCAATTATCCCAAACTCTGTTACTTTTCGGGGTATCTTTTTGCTTTTGCAGCATCTCTGTCATTTCAGCAACTTTCCCTGTGATGCAGCATTCCATGCCAGTGCCTTTGAAATTGTAGCAACCCCTCCAACATTGAGCAAGCCATCCTCAGGCATTTCGCACTGTTCAGCTACAGACACTATGCAATGTGTCTTGCCTCACAAGGTATTCCACAGGCTCTGCTGATAGACAGGGTTACTCTTCCATCATCTCTGTTGTTTATCATTTTTTCTGAACCATGAGTTGATTTGATATAATTTATTATTATATTGTCACGTTTACCTCTGTATTGTGGGGGAAAAAAAAAACTTGTTTTGCTTGCAGTGTCGCGAATATTCCATGGAAAGACACAAAAGCCATCGGGTGATTGAACAGAGTGAGGGATACAGAGTTATAGCTGCAAGGAAGGTGCACAAGAAGCAAGATCAACATTAGGTTGAAACTTTGAGAGGTCCATTCAGAATGCAAATAACTATGGGGAAGAAGCTAGTCTTGAACATAGTGCTCTGTGTGTTTATGGTTTTGTATCTCCGAACTGACGGAAGAGGTTGGAGGAGAGTTTAACCGGGGTGGGAGGGTCTTTAATGGTGTTGGCTGGCTTTCTCCGGCAACAAGAAATGTACATTCAGTCAATGGATGGAAGGTTGGCTTGTGTATGATCTGGCCTGTGTTCACAACTCTCTGTAGTTACTTTCGATTTAGATACCTGTCCACAAGAAATCTTCTGGAACACTGAATTTCCAGTGTATGCCTGAACAGTTTATTTTACTAAAGGTGCCCTGCGAAATCCGCCCGAGCTTCTGAACAACACCCAGTTTAACTCGACATTTTGCCTTTGTAAACTTCCAGTACATTTTGAACTGAATGATGAACAGCATGTTATTAATTTTCGAAAGCTTGCAGGAATCCACATTGAAAGTAAAGAATCCAGTGTCAATTCACTACAGTCACCTTCCTGGATGTGATGTGGTGATAACTGAGGAGAATTAGTGCAGCTTTGCTGGGGCTGGCAATGGTATCTTGTTACTGTTACCTCTATCTCCATGCACCCACAATGTTGGTTCAACCAACAGGATCAGCCTGTCATTCCCCATCATATTTACAGATGGTTGGGGTTTGCGCTTGACCAGATTTACCACAATCCCAACTCCCTCATCTTTCATTGTGCTTGCACATGAAGCATTTACCTCCACCTGGAAATCACATTTTAACAGCATGGATTATCACTGCCTCGGATCATCATCCCTTTGTTGTTGAACCGCATCTACCCTCAAACCGATCATAAAAAAACATTTTCCCACCTTCCCAAATACACCTTTTTACTTTCATGACAATTGATTTAAAGCTGCCCTGTTTTGATTTTTCAGCACTCTGATGATTTGTTTTCATCCTCATAAATTAATGCAAGGACTCACTGAAAAGAGTTACTTTTGTTTGTGATGACTGTTTGATCTTTATTGCTGTTGTAGCAACAATGCAGATTGCTTGTAAACTTATACAGAAAAGAGTGCTCATTAATATTAAGTCATTTTTCCTTTTTCCTTCTGACAGTGAATTGTGTGGCTATCATGATCCTATCCCAGGGAAAATGTGGCCTTGCTCCCTGCACAACACGCTATCTGGTGGCGATGGCAGCAGCAGATCTGCTGGTCCTTATCAGTGAGGTCATACTGAAGCAATTTCGTTCTTATTATTACCCAGTATGTTTCCTGGATATCACTCCTGTGTGCAGTGTTATTAATGTCCTGATCTGTGCATCTATAGACTGTTCTGTCTGGTTCACCGTCGCATTCACCTTCGATCGGTTTGTCAGCTTTTGTTGCCACAAACTGAAAACTAAATATTGCACTGGGAAAAACGCATCTGCAATTCTCTCAATAACCGGGATTCTGCTTTGTTTAAAAAATGTCCCTCGGTATTTTAGATTTGAGCCCACAAAGATAATCAGGAACATACCATTTTACTGCAGGAATAAGCGAAGCTACTTCACTGACTCTCGCTGGATTGGATTCCGCTCATTTGCTGTGGCTCTAACCCCATTGGGACCATTCTTTTTCATTGTGTTCCTCAATGTTCTGACAATCGCACGCATTTTATTTAAGTCAAGTCAAGTCCGTAAGGGACTGAGGGGTCAGAGTAAGGAAGGGAAGCAGGTTGATCCAGAGATGGAGAGTAGAGTTAAGGCAGTGATTTTACTCTCTGTTATATCTGGAAATTTCATCCTTCTCTGGCTATTATATGTTTTATATATAATTCGTGTCCCGGATCAGTTAAATGATTATGACTATGGCATCTTTAAACAAGTTGGGTACATGCTGGGCAATGTAAGCTGCTGCACAAACACCCTTATTTATATGGCAACTCTGCCCAAGTTCAGAGCTCAGTTCAATAGAGCGGTGAAATATCCAGTTTCCAGAGTTATTGAACTAATCACTGAATAAAGCTGATAAACGCTCAAACTCCCGTGGGTGATGGGCAAGAAATGACCATGGAGGATCAAAGGGATCCCTTCTACAGATGCAAATCTGTCAGAGAGATCAGAGAAGATAGAATATTTAGCAGACATCAAGAGAACTGAAAGAAGACGAAGATAATAACACAGGTTTCCCAATTCAGGGAGCAGAGGGAATATTTCTGTTCTGGAAGAGGGTCACTGGACCCGAAACTGTAACTCTGATTTCTCTCCCACAGATACTGCCAAACCTGCAGAGTCTTTGCAACAATTCCTGTTCTGTTTTGGTTTAACATTTTGGGGACCAGTGTGAATGAGCTGGACTCACTGCACAGGCCAAAGGTCAGTGGAGCAAGGGGAAAGAGCCATGATTTGTCCAAGATAACCAGGTGCAGGGTCTCTGCTTCCTCCTGTATCAGAGGAAGTGATCCAGGGTGTCGACTCCAACTCTGCTGCTTCGGTTTTCAGCTCTTTCCATCCGAGAAAATAAACAACATTTCTGTTTTAAAAATGAAAATCCATGTAGATGCTGAGATGCTTCTTATCCCAATTATTCATGTCATTCTGATTCTCCCACCAGTAGCTGGTGCCGGTGGTATTCTGTTCTCCAGCTGCCTATTCAGACTGCTCGGGTGATTGGGAGGTGGGAGAGATGGGGTGGGTGAGTGGAGTGAGATAGTCTAGACACATTATATCTATAAACATGATGATTGCGAACACTAAGTATCTCAGTCCAAGGAGCCTGTCTAAAGGATTGGGAGAAAAGCTGGAGACAATTCCAGGAACTGAGTCTCCATTCAGCACAGGGGTCAATGTCATCGCTTGACAGCACATCACATACTCCACACCTTCCCGGGAATTGTCTCAGACAGTTCCCAATCTCAGTTTTAAATCCGAGCTTTTGGACTTCGAACCAGGTCTCAGCATCACGTGTGTTTGTTTGTGTTTAATTACTGCATCAATCCACATGCTGTTTAAACCTTCCGATATCAGATTAAAATGGGATCTTGATCAGATGGGCCAATGGCCTGAGAAGTGGCAGATGGAGTTTAATTTACATAAATGTGAGGTGCTGCATTTTGGGAAAGCAAATCAGAGCACTTTTTTTGTAAATATATTTATTAGCAATTATTTTAACTTTACAAACATATAAAATTATTGAAAAATACAATCAATAGAAATATCAGTATAATAAAGAGGAAAAAACACAAATTACAATACATTACTGTCTACTAACTACTAACCTACCCGAGCATACAAAACAATCCCTCACATTGCAAAACAACACCAATATACAAGTAAATAACTAATAGATCAAAACAAAAGAAAGAAAAGCAAAATAAAACACACACAAAAATGCAAAATACAGAACAGCTATGCTCAGCACAGAGCTCCCAAACAAACGAACGGGAGCATTGTATATATACCCGTATGAACTCAGGAGACCCCGCTCCAGGGCCCAGGGCTTGACAAACCCACCATCCTGGTTAAACAAACACTCTAGTTAAGATAACTGACAAATCTATACCCAAATAGCTCAAGTAGGGCTGCCATGTCTTATAAAATGTCTGTTGTGTGGTGCACCATGTTTGTAAAAAAGTCCAAGGGAATGTGTTCCATAATTAAGTTCTGCCATCCCAGCAATCCCAGCGGGTTCTCAGACACACTGTTCATCAGAATATTCCTCAGTGCATAGTAAGTAAGAATATTAAATAGTTTTTTCCCCTGCCCATCTAAAGATGGTAAATTTGGTAGACCTAAGAGGAGAGCTATTGGGTCTACTTTAACTTCAGTCCTCAATACCCTCCCTATCTCTCCCACCACGGCCCACCAATAAACACTGAGCCTGTGGCATGTCCAGAAGCAGTGGGTAAGAGTACCTACACTTATTTTACATTTGGGGCATATCGGAGATGCCCCCTTTTTTAAACTTCACCAGACAGTCCGGTGCCAGATGAACGCTGTGCAGAACTTTTAACTGCATCGTGCACTTCATTTCACAGATTGAGATCTTTTGAGCATTCTCCCATATGTTCTCCGATGTTCCAGAAGAGATCGTTACTCCTAGCTCTTGCTCCTAGACCTGTAGCTTAGTCACCGCAGGCCGCGCAAAACCTGCCGTTTCAGTGGCTTTCAACTGTGTCTCAAGTAGATGCTGCTGTTCCCCCTTCTGTCATTTCCGGCTCGCTGAATAGGAAATAGCTAATTCCCTAGCAAAGGCCTTAGCGCTCTCCCACAGCATAGATGGACTACTAGCCATGCCTGAGTTGATAGTCAATAATTCCTGAAACTCCTCAGAAGGTATTCCACAAATTTGGAATCCTTAAGGAGAAAAGGTTCCAAACGCCAGTGACGCAAACCTAGCCCTTCACTCTTGGCGTTAACCTTCAAATATACTGCCCCATTACCAGAGATACCTATATTCCCAATTTTACAACCCATAATCGAATCCAAAAGGGCCAAGGGAGCCAGAAAGAGATCAATCCTCGTGTGACATTCATGTGAGTTTGAAAAAAAATGTGAAGTCCCTGCCGGTAGGGTGAAGACATCTCCAAATATCCACCAGCCCCAACTCCTCGCATAAGGCAACCACTTGCTTGGCCTGTGAAGAAGTAGGTAGGGGCCAACAAGGCATCCTGTCCACTGTCAGATCCAAAAGACACTTAAAATGCCCCCCATCCTAATGCGCCGTGTTCCAAAGACACTCAGTTTAGAGAAAGCCCGAATCAAAAATTTGAGAGGATGCGCCGGAGGACAGTAGACATTTAAAATGCCATATTCCTCCCCATGTATCAGGGCCTTCAGTATCACAAACTGTCCCTGCTCATCTTTCACCTGCTCTCATAATGTGAGCGGGAGATTTATCTGGATAAGTACCACCACTCCCCTACTTTTAGTGGTAAAGGATGAAAAAAAATAAACCCCTGTTGTAATTTCAGAAAATCCAGATGGATTTCCTGCAACAAATCGATATCAACCCTTTCTCTCTTAGGGCTAGAGAATACCTTTTGTTCTTTTTAACAGGGTAATGACTTCTCTTGATATTCCAGGTACACCATTTAATAGGACACTTCGCCATATCCCCTTTCAGAGACCCTTGAACCCCTGGGAGAGTGAACCCTGCTTGCAAAGCCCTGAGCACAAGTAAATAAAGACTCAGAGTCAAAGAATTATGTATACATGAACTACTCTGTCATGATACAAAGAACTATTACTCCCAAAAAACTACAAAGAAAACCAACTATAAAACCCTGAACGGAAGACTCTTCCCCCCTGCCAATAGGGGACACTCACCCTACTCATCCACTCCTTCACAGCTCCTTCAAGCCCAGACTGTGTCCCAGTCTAAGGCGAGAGAAACAAGAACAGGGAGATGATGCTAAAATCAACATTACAGAAGACAAAGTCAGGATGAGCACTCCACCCATCCCTGGCATCATGTCACCCCAACTTGTGACTAAAAGAGAAACAGAACAAACAAAAACAGGAGGGAGACAACAAAGACCATCCACATAATTTCCTGTTATAACATCCACTTATTACAACAAAAAGGAACAACACAGTCCAAGCTTTTTTTTAATTCTAAATTATTAGGGAGAAAGAAAGGGGAAAAAAGGAAGGGAAAACACAAGGAAAGAAGGAAAAGAGAACCAACATTAACCGTGTTCTTCAGGCCAGTCCGTGTACTTTAATGTGTCTACAAAGTTTTTAGCTTTATCGCTGAGTCAAATGTGTAAACTGTGTCCTCGTGGCTGAAACGGAGCACTGCGGGGTATCTCATGGAGTACTGGATGCTCAGGTTCCTCAGCCTCTTTTTAACTTCAGTGAAGGACTTCCTCTTTCGAGTTAAAGCTGTCGAGAAATCCTGAAAAAACATGATTTTGGACCCTTTATCCAGCAGCACATATGGATCTTTTCCCAGGGATCTGGAAGCTTCTATCACTTTTTGCATGTCCTTATATGAGTGGAAGTGCACTAGGACCGAGCGGGGGTGCTGCACTGGCCCTGACCTGTGCACTGTAACCCGAAAAGCACTTTCAATCTGCAGCCTGCTGGACTGATGGGAAGGCCCGAAAACTTGGGCAGCCAGTTTTCAAAGAAGCCGATTGGCTGCTCACCTTCCTCACCTTCAGGGAGCCCGACAATTTAGAGATGTATCCTCCAACCTCGATTATCGACGACATCGATACGGTCTCGCAAGGCCCGCACCTCTCACGCCAACACCTGTATCCGACTGGATGAGGACTCCATCGCAGCTTCCGAGGCCTTAGTTGGACCCTCCACCTCCTCCAGCCTCTCCCCGAGGCCCTGGATCTCCTGCTCATGCTTCTGCAGCATGGATATGATAGGTTGGACCTGGGCACGAATCTCCCCACGGACTTCCTCAATCACAGCCCCAACTTTTAAGGTAGGTCTCTCCAACTCCGCAGCCAATTACAGCCAGGTCCCGGGGGGGGGGGGGGGGGGGGGATGGCCAGGAGAGGCTGTTCTGGCTGCTGCTGCAGTCTCTGGTGTGGTAGGTGCTGCAGGGCAGTGCCCTCCCTGCTGCTGCAGTCTCTGGTGTGGTAGGTGCTGCAGGGGAGTGTCCTCCCTGCTGCTGCAGTCTCTGGTGTGGTCGGTGCTGCAGGGCAGTGCCCTCCCTGCTGCTGCAGTCTCTGGTGTGGTAGGTGCTGCAGGGCAGTGCCCTCCCTGCTGCTGCAGTCTCTGGTGTGGTAGGTGCTGCAGGGCAGTGCCCTCCCTGCTGCTGCAGTCTCTGGTGTGGTAGGTGCTGCAGGGGAGTGCCCTCCCTGCTGCTGCAGTCTCTGGTGTGGTAGGTGCTGCAGGGGAGTGCCCTCCCTGCTGCTGCAGTCTCTGGTGTGGTAGGTGCTGCAGGGCAGTGCCCTCCCTGCTGCTGCAGTCTCTGGTGTGGTAGGTGCTGCAGGGGAGTGCCCTCCCTGCTGCTGCAGTCTCTGGTGTGGTAGGTGCTGCAGGGGAGTGCCCTCCCTGCTGCTGAAGTCTCTGGTGTGGTAGGTGCTGCAGGGCAGTGCCCTCCCTGCTGCTGCAGTCTCTGGTGTGGTCGGTGCAGCAGGGCAGTGCCCTCACTGCTGCTGCAGTCTCTGGTGTGGTAGGTGCTGCAGGGGAGTGCCCTCCCTGCTGCTGCAGTCTCTGGTGTGGTAGGTGCTGCAGGGCAGTGCCCTCCCTGCTGCTGCAGTCTCTGGTGTGGTCGGTGCTGCAGGGGAGTGCCCTCCCTGCTGCTGCAGTCTGTGGTGTGGTAGGTGCTGCAGGGGAGTGTCCTCCATGCTACTGCAGTCTCTGGTGTGGTCGGTGCTGCAGGGCAGTGCCCTCCCTGCTACTGCAGTCTCTGGTGTGGTAGGTGCTGCAGGGGAGTGCCCTCCCTGCTGCTGCAGTCTCTGGTGTGGTAGGTGCTGCAGGGGAGTGTCCTCCCTGCTGCTGCAGTCTCTGGTGTGGTCGGTGCTGCAGGGGAGTGTCCTCCATGCTACTGCAGTCTCTGGTGTGGTAGGTGCTGCAGGGGAGTACCCTCCCTGCTGCTGCAGTCTCTGGTGTGGTAGGTGCTGCAGGGCAGTGCCCTCCCTGCTGCTGCATGTCTCTGGTGTGGTAGGTGCTGCAGGGGAGTGTCCTCCCTGCGGCTGCAGTCTCTGGTGTGGTCGGTGCTGCAGGGGAGTGCCCTCCCTGCTGCTGCAGTCTCTGGTGTGGTAGGTGCTGCAGGGGAGTGTCCTCCCTGCGGCTGCAGTCTCTGGTGTGGTCGGTGCTGCAGGGGAGTGCCCTCCCTGCTGCTGCAGTCTCTGGTGTGGTAGGTGCTGCAGGGGAGTGTCCTCCATGCTACTGCAGTCTCTGGTGTGGTAGGTGCTGCACGGGAGTGTCCTCCCTGCTGCTGCAGTCTCTGGTGTGGTAGGTGCTGCAGGGCAGTGCCCTCCCGCTGCTGCAGTCTCTGGTGTGGTAGTTGCTGCAGGGGAGTGCCCTCCCTGCTGCTGCAGTCTCTGGTGTGGTAGGTGCTGCAGGGGAGTGCCCTCCCTGCTGCTGCAGTCTCTGGTGCGGTAGGTGCTGCAGGGGAGTGCCCTCTCTGCTGCTGCAGTCTCTGGTGTGGTAGGTGCTGCACGGGAGTGTCCTGCCTGCTGCTGCAGTCTCTGGTGTGATCGGTGCTGCAGCGGAGTGTCCTCCCTGCTGCTGCAGTCTCTGGTGTGGTAGGTGCTGCACGGGAGTGTCCTCCCTGCTGCTGCAGTCTCTGGTGTGGTCGGTGCTGTAGGGGAGTGCCCTCCCTGTTGCTGCAGTCTCTGGTGTGGTAGGTGCTGCAGGGCAGTGCCTCCCTGCTGCTGCAGTCTCTGGTGTGGTAGGTGCTGCAGGGCAGTGTCCTCCGTGCTGCTGCAGTCTCTGGTGTGGTCGGTGCTGCAGGGGAGTGCCCTCCCTGCTGCTGCAGTCTCTGGTGTGGTCGGTGCTGCAGGGGAGTGTCCTCCCTACTGAAGTCTCTGGTGTGGTAGGTGCTGCAGGGGAGTGCCCTCCCTGCTGCTGCAGTCTCTGGTGTGGTAGGTGCTGCAGGGCAGTGTCCTCCCTACTGAAGTCTCTGGTGTGGTAGGTGCTGCAGGGGAGTGCCCTCCCTGCTGCTGCAGTCTCTGGTGTGATCGGTGCTGCAGGGGGGTGCCTCCCTGCTGCTGCAGTCTCTGGTGTGGTCGGTGCTGCAGGGCAGTGCCCTTCCTGCTGCTGCAGTCTCTGGTGTGATCGGTGCTGCAGGGGGGTGCCTCCCTGCTGCTGCAGTCTCTAGTGTGGTAGGTGCTGCAGGGCAGTGCCCTCCCTGCTGCTGCAGTCTCTGGTGTGGTAGGTGCTGCAGGGCAGTGCCCTCCCTGCTGCTGCAGTCTCTGGTGTGGTAGGTGCTGCCGGGCAGTGCCCTCACTGCTGCTGCTGTCTCTGGTGTGGTAGGTGCTGCAAGGGAGTGCCCTCCCTGCTGCTGCAGTCTCTGGTGTGGTAGGTGCTGCAGGGCAGTGCCCTCCCTGCTGCTGCAGTCTCTGGTGTGGTCGGTGCTGCAGGGGAGTGCCCTCCCTGCTGCAGCCTCTGGTGTGGTCGGTGCTGCCGGGCAGTGCCCTCACTGCTGCTGCTGTCTCTGGTGTGGTAGGTGCTGCAAGGGAGTGCCCTCCCTGCTGCTGCAGTCTCTGGTGTGGTAGGTGCTGCAGGGGAGTGCCCTCCCTGCTGCTGCAGTCTCTGGTGTGGTCGGTGCTGCAGGGGAGTGCCCTCCCTGCTGCTGCAGTCTGTGGTGTGGTAGGTGCTGCCGGGCAGTGCCCTCCCTGCTGCTGCAGTCTCTGGTGTGGTCGGTGCTGCAGGGGAGTGCCCTCCCTGCTGCTGCAGTCTCTGGTGTGGTAGGTGCTGCAGGGGAGTGCCCTCCCTGCTGCTGCAGTCTCTGGTGTGGTAGGTGCTGCAGGGGAGTGCCCTCCCTGCTGCTGCAGTCTCTGGTGTGGTAGGTGCTGCAGGGCAGTGCCCTCCCTGCTGCTGCAGTCTCTGGTGCGGTCGGTGCTGCAGGGGAGTGCCCTCCCTGCTGCTGCAGTCTCTGGTGTAGTAGGTACTACAGGGCAGTGCCCTCCCTGCTGCAGTCTCTGGTGTGGTAGGTGCTGCAGGGCAGTGCCCTCCCTGCTGCTGTTTGTTTGCTCCTTTTCCCTTTGGCATCCTTCCCAATCCCAAATATTAACAAATATGTGTTCTGTAAGGTTTTAAACTAATCATTCCACCACTTAAGTTGTCCAGGGATGGCAAAAAACCCCAGTATGCCTTGGCTGTTAGGCAGAGCTGTCCACAGCAGTTCGACAGAATTGCCGCCATCTTGCCGAGCCCTAAACTATTTTTTAATGTAAAACAGAGATACCACGTTGTCCGAGGGCAGTGTTTTTCGAGCAGGAAGACTGGGCTATTTTCTGGGTGTGTGGATTGTTAAAGTGCAGTGATGGCCTTTCGGAGAGTGATGTCCTCTTCCTGTCGGACGTGGGAGATGAGGGATAGTTTCCATGGTACTGGGAATGATGTTTCTACAAAGTATGTCTTGTTGCAAATCCTATCAGCTTGCCTACCTTTGTAGGTTGAAGCGACCGTTAGAGGTAATGAAGAATTTACAGGAGCTATGGGTTGTGATGGATGGCAGTTGCAGGGAGGGAGATAACCCAAAGATGCAGTCAGCGAGATGGGGGACCTCCAGGAAAGGTAGGAGAGGGAGACAGGTCATACTGAGCTCTCCTGTAGAAATCCCCACCTCAAACAAGTATACTGGCTTATACTGTACACAAACGTGAGAGAGAGAGTGTACGTGAATGCAAGACAGAGAGAGTGTGTGAATGCAGTAAAGAAAGAGTGTGTGACCACAAGCGAGAGAGAGTTTATGTGAATGCGAGAGAGAGAATTTAAGCAAACACGAGAGTGTATGCGAATGCAAGATAGAGAGATTATGGGAATGCAAGAGAGAGTGAGCAAATATGAGAGGAAGTGAGTGTGTGTACGAGAGAGAGTATGTGCACAAGGCTAAGAGTGTGTGCATGCCTGGGAGAATATGTGCGTGTGTGAGAGAGAGTGTACGCATGAAACCAAGAGTGTGCATATCCAAGAGAGAGAGTGCATGTGTATTCAACAGAGAGAGTGTGTGGGTGTGCACAAGGGAGTGTGTCTTCGAGAGAGACTGTGTGTGTGTGTGTGTGAGAGAGAGAGAGTGCACACGACCTAGAGAGAGTGTGTGCCTGCATGAGAGTAAGAGACTGTGTGTGGGTGAGAGAGAAAGAGAGCATGTGAGAGCAAGAGTGTGCGTGTGAGAAAAAAGAGAATGCGTGCTTGCGAGAGACTGTGTGAGAGAGAGTGCATGAGACTGAGAGAGAGTGCTTGTGAGAGAGAGGAAGGGAGCGGGTGTGCATGAGAGAGGAGAGTGCATGAGAGTGAAGGAGAGTGCTTGCGAGAGAGAAAGGGAGAGTGTGTGCATGAGAGAGGAGAGTGCATGCTTGAAGAGAGAGTGTCCCTGTGCAAGAGAGACAGTGTGTATGCTTGCAAAAGAGAAGGAGAATATGAGTATGCAAGAGAGAGAGTTTGTGTGCGTGCATGTGAGAAAGTGTGTGTGTTCGCATGTGAGAGAGATGGAGTATGTGTGAGAGGGAGATAGGAGTGGGTATTAGAGAGAGAGAGATTGCATGTGAGAGGCAGGAAGTGCGTGCCTGCTTGAAAGAGTGGGTGCACGTGAGACAAAGTGTGCACATGCAAGAGATAGAGTGCATGCGAGAGACAGACTTTGTGTGAGAGATAGAGGGCCTATGGAAGAGAGAACGTGCGCATGTGCAAAAGAGAGAGAAAATGTGTGAGCGAGATTGAGTGTGTATGTGTGAGAGAGAGCATGTGCGAGAGAGAGTGTGTGCATGCACAAAGAGACACAACGTGTACGTGTGTGAGACAGAGAGAATGTGCATGTGTGAGAGAAAGAGAGTGTGAGCCTGTGAGAATGAGCATATGAGAGCAAGTGTGCATGCAAGAGAGAGTTTGTGTGTGCAAGAGAGAGCGTGTGCATACCAGAGAGAGAGTGTGTGTTAGCGTGTGTAAGAGGAGGACTTTTGGAGACAGTATGTGTGTGACAGGGTGAGTATATGAAGGATATATGTGGGAGAGTGTGAGACTGTGTGTGTATGCGCGCGTGTGTGTGAGACAGACAGTGAGTGGGAGGGTGTGCGCATATGTGTGAGAGTGAGTGTCTGTGAAGAACAGAATGTGGCATGATAGTGTGTGTGTGTATGTGTGTATACACTTGTGAGAGAACGAGTGAATGAGAGTGAGGGACGGTGTGAGGTTTGTGAATCATACCTGGGTCAGGTACATAAACACATGGTTTACACACCCTCACTGACTCCCCCCCCCCCCCCCCCCCCCCGACAAAACCTGTGTACAGTCCCCATGAAATTCGCAGTCCTGTACTGGGGGGAGTTTGGGGGTGGTGGCAAGGGGATAAAGAGGGGGTATTGTGGGTGTTGAGGGGAAGGCATGTGATCAAGGTTTTACACTTCCAAACTCTGCTGATATATTTGAGAAGGGGAAAGGAAACGAGAGATTGAAAGTCAAGTTAGAAATGGCTGCATGTAGAGCATGGCAGGGAGGGAGAGACAGACAGAGACAGAGACACAGAGACAGAGTGAGAGGGAGAGAGACACAGATAGAGCAAGAGAGAGACAGAGATAGAGGGAGAAACAGACAGACAGATAGGAACAGAGACAGAGTTTGATTCTGGGAACCACATGTACGGCAGGAAAATCCCGAGAGACCTTCAGCAAATAACTCCCTCTCTTCCCAGCCCTGTGTGTGTCAGAGTATCTCCAGTCAGGCTCTAAGACACGAGTGTGGGACCAATGTTTAATATTTTCAAACTGCACTGACATAACTAACGAGACTTAAAAAGAGTTTAACAAATTAGGAATGGGAACACTTTGCTGCCCTCGAATTAAGATCTCAGTGGGCAGCGAGATCCAACAAGGCTCCTGACCTGGGGCGGGGTGTCTGTCTCTGTCCAGTTTTCTTTTGTTGAGTTTTCAAACAAGTAAAACCGTCCCACACGCTACAAGATGAGCCGTCATTATTTAAAGTGGGGGTTGGGATAAAGATTACAAGTGTACAAGATTACATCTGACAGAGACAGAGAGAGAAAGAGAGAGATGTCAGAGATGGAGAGAGAGTGAGAGGGGGAAACAGAGAGAGAGAGAGAGGGAGCAAAAGGGGGAACAGAGAGAGAGTGAGGGGACAAGTAGAGAAGAAAGGGGGAAATGTTTGGGATTTGTCAAACAGTAGGATTGGTCTCTGTCTGTCATCCTGGAGACAGAATCAAACCCTTAACCAGCGTGAGTGACACATAATCTGTCTGTGGCCACACTGCTGCTTGTGGGATCTTGCTGTGCATGGTTATTCATGTTTCTAGCCTCTGGCCAACTGCTCGATGGTGATATCTTTGTGTTTGGATGTTGCTGTGATGTTAAGCAATGCCTTAATGATACAATAATTAAACTGATCCAGCATCACAGGGTAAAGGGAGAGATTGTGGAAGGCAGAGAGTGGTGGGATCTTGCTGTGCTTTTGGTGCCACGGCTTTATTTTATATCACATCAATTCTCATTTCTCTCTCAGGCGGTTCCCCACCCGAGGAGGAGGGGGAGATTAGACCCAGGAGCTGAAACTCGGGACGGTGCAGAGACAGAGAGAATCAAATCTAATCTCCTGTGAGGAATCGTCAGACAAGAGCTGGACCCAGAGAGAGAATAATCAGAAACTGTCCTGTCTCCCAGTTAAACTCACACACGGGGAAAAGAATTGTGGGGTTCAGGCCGTCTCTGGGATTTTTACCACAAGGGGCGAGTTCTGGGCTGGGAGGACAAAGGGACGAAAAAGATGGAGAGGGAGCTGCTGCACACTCTGATCCCACAGATATCACTCCCTCCCTTTCTCACTACAGCTCTATCTCTACCTCTGTGTTCCCATCTCTCTCTCTCTGTCTGTCCCACATCTTTCCTTCAATTCCCCATCTTTCCCATCTCCACCCTGCTCACATTCCCCAACAGATTCCCTTTCTACCACTCTCTGGATCCTCTCTCTTTGCCAGGAATGTTGAAATTGTTGGGGAGCAAAAGTCAGGGTGGGGGTGGGGGTGGGGAGGGCAAAGGCAGTCAGACATAAAGAGAGCGAGCGAGAAACATAGGATAGAGAGAAACAGACTCAGAGAGAGATAGACACAGAGTCAGAGAGAGAGATAGAGTGAGAGAGAGAGAGGGAGAGGAGGAGCCATAGAGAGACACAGAGTCAGAGAGAGACAGACAGACAGACAGAGATAGACAAGGGTGATGAGGCAGAGACAACCCTGAGATAACAGCAAATTGGTTAGGCCACTGTTGGAACATTGCATTCAATTCTGGTCTCCTTTCTATTGGAACGATGCTGTGAAACTTGAAAGGGTTCAGAAAAGATATACAAGGATGTTGCCAAGGTTGGAGGATTTGAGCTATAGGGAGAGGTTAAATTAGATTAGATTACTTACAGTGTGGAAACAGGCCCTTCGGCCTAACCAGCCTTCTGGTGAGGAACCCATACCCCCACATTTACCCCTTCACCTAACACAATGGACAATTCAGCATGGCCAACTCACCTAACCTGCACATCTTTGGACTGTGGGAGGAAACTGGAGCACCCGGAGGAAACCCATACAGATACGGGGAGATTGTGCAAACTCCACACAGACAGTTTCCTGAGGGCAGGAATTGAACCTGGGTCTCTGGCGCTGTGAGATAGCAGTGCTAACCACTGTGCCACCCATGTTGAATAGGCTGGGGCTGTTTTCCCTGGAGTGTCAGAGGCTGAGGGGTGACCTTATAGAGCTTTACAAAATCATGAGGAGCATGGATAGGATAAATAGACAAAGTATTTTCCCTGGGGTGGGGTAGTCTATAACTATAGGGCATAGGTTTAGGGTGAGAGGGGAAAGACATAAAAGAGACCTAAGGGGCAACTATTTCACACAGAGGGTGGTACATGTATGGAATGATCTGCCAGAGGATGTGGTGGAGGCTGGTACAATTGCAACATTTAAAAGGTATCTGGATGGGTATATGAATAGGAAGGGTTTGTGTATTATGACAGGGACTAGTGTCTGCCACAAATAAAACGAAAGGCTTAACTGTTCTCTTTATAATGATTCGGAGACCTTGGGTTCATGTCACATTACAGGTGATCACCATTGCACTACACACACACACACAGATATTCCTACACACACACACACATTCTCACATACACACGGACACAGATAAACACAGACGCGCACACAGACACCCACACACACCCTTATAGACACACACCCCCTCACAGACTTAAGACACTCTGCACTCACTACACACACACACACTTTCTCACACTCATAAGACACACACACAGACAAAGACCCACATGCACACATATATTTTGCGTGGTGAATTTTTTTGGTATTTTCGGAGTTACATTGCACTTTGCTCAAAAACCACATACATTCATATAGAACTCTGAGCTCAAAAACTGCATGAATTTATGTAAAACTCTGTTATCTCACTTTTTAGATTGGAATCAATCTAAACATCAGGTCATAGACAGAGAACACAGGGGGCTAATACCTTCAACATATTGTCTAGCTATCACCATTGTTAACAGCTAACCCGAGAATGCAACTTTAAAGAAAGGGTTTTGTGATTTACACATGAAAGAAGTGAAACTATCACTGCATTCTAACAGATGAAAGGCTTAACAGACAATCAATTCTTCAATGTATAATTTCAGTTACTTCACACTGCAAATTTTTGCTATAAATTCTGTGTTACAATCGAGCCCTCCACAATCACCTGATGAAGGAGCGTCGCTCCGAAAGCTAGTGTGCTTCCAATTAAACCTGTTGGCCTATAACCTGGTGTTGTGTGATTTTTAACTCTTTATAATGGTTCTCTGTACTGTGTGGAAAAGACAATGACTGCTGCTCTCTATGGCAAAGACATGGACTGATGTTCTCTACAGTAAGGCATAGATTGTTTTTCTCTGTAAAAATGAAAGAGACTGCTTTTGTTTGACAATAAGGAGAAATACTGCTAGTCTCTTATCAAAATGACAGGGCCTGCTGTTTACTCTCATCAGCACAGGGCCTGCTGTTCTCTGCAATAATACAGGGACTGCTCTTCACTAATAAACACAGAGACTGCTATTTACAACAATGAACTCTGAGACCACTGTTCTCCACAATATACACAGTGACTACTGCCACGGTGGCTCAGTGGTTAGCACTGCTGCCTCACAGCACCAGGATCCCAGGTTTGATTCCAGCTTCGGGGGACTGTCTGTGTGGAGTTTCCACATTCTCCCTGTGTCTGCATGGGTTTCCTGCGGTTGCTCCGGTTTCCTCCCACAGTCCAAAGATGTTCAGATTAGGTGAATTGGCCATGCTAAATTAGCCAGACTGTTAGGTGCATTAGTCAGAGAGAAATGGGTCTGGGTGGGTTACTCTTTGGAGGTTTGGTGTGGACTTGTTGGGCCGAAGGACCTGTTTCCACACTACAGGGAAGCTAATCTAATATGCTATTTTCTGTCATTAACACAGAAACTGCACTTCTCTGTAATATACAGAGGGACTGCTGTTCTATTTCATATACACAGAGATGGCTGTTTAGGATAAAATACACTGGTATTGCTGTTCTATGCAATATTCACACAAATTGCTGTATTATAGACAGGGACTGCTGTTCTCTGCATTATCGACAGGGACTGCTGTTCCCTGTATTATAGACAGGGACTGCTGTTCCCTGTATCACAGACAGGGACTGCTGTTCCCTGTAATATAGACAGGGACTGCTGTTCTCTGTATTATAGACAGGGACTGCTGTTCCCTGTATTATAGACAGGGACTGCTATTCCCTGTATTATAGACAGGGACTGCTGTTCCCTGTATCACAGACAGGGACTGCTGTTCCCTGTATCACAGACAGGGACTGCTGTTCCCTGTATCACAGACAGGGACTGCTGTTCCCTGTATCACAGACAGGGACTGCTGTTCCCTGTATCACAGACAGGGACTGCTGTTCCCTGTATCACAGACAGGGACTGCTGTTCCCTGTATCACAGACAGGGACTGCTGTTCTCTGTATCACAGACAGGGACTGCTGTTCCCTGTATCATAGATAGCGACTGCTGTTCCCTGTATTGTAGACAGGGACTGCTATTCCCTGTATCACAGACAGGGACTGCTGTCCCCTGTATCACAGACAGGGACTGCTGTTCCCTGTATTATAGACAGGGACTGCTGTTCCCTGTATCACAGACAGGGACTGCTGTTCCCTGTATTATAGACAGGGACTGCTGTTCCCTGTATCACAGACAGGGACTGCTGTTCCCTGTATTATAGACAGGGACTGCTGTTCCCTGTATCATAGACAGGGACTGCTGTTCCCTGTATCACAGACAGGGACTGCTGTTCCCTGTATTATAGACAGGGACTGCTGTTCCCTGTATCATAGACAGGGACTGCTGTTCCCTGTATTGTAGACAGGGACTGCTATTCCCTGTATCACAGACAGGGACTGCTGTTCCCGAAATCACAGACAGGGACTGCTGTTCCCTGTATCACAGACAGGGACTGCTGTTCCCTGTATTGTAGACAGGGACTGCAGTTCCCTGTAATATAGACAGGGACTGCTGTTCCCTGTATTATAGACAGGGACTGCTGTTCCCTGTAATATAGACAGGGACTGCTGTTCTCTGTATTCTAGTCAAGGACTGCTGTTCCCTTTATTATAGACAGGGACTGCTGTTCCCTGTATTATAGACAGGGACTGCTGTTCCCTGTAACACAGACAGGGACTGCTGTTCCCTGTATCACAGACAGGGACTGGTATTCCCTGTATCATAGACAGGGACTGCTGTTCCCTGTCTTACAGACAGGGACTGCTGTTCCCTGTATCACAGACAGGGACTGCTGTTCCCTGTATTGTAGACAGGGACTGCTGTTCCCTGTATTATAGACAGGGACTGCTGTTCCCTGTAACACAGACAGGGACTGCTGTTCCCTGTATCACAGACAGGGACTGGTATTCCCTGTATCATAGACAGGGACTGCTGTTCCCTGTCTTACAGACAGGGACTGCTGTTCCCTGTATCACAGACAGGGACTGCTGTTCCCTGTATTGTAGACAGGGACTGCTGTTCCCTGTATCACGGACAGGGACTGCTGTTCCCTGTATCACCGACAGGGACTGCTGTTCCCTGTATTATAGACAGGGACTGCTGTTCCCTGTAATATAGACAGGGACTGCTGTTCTCTGTATTATAGACAGGGACTGCTGTTCCCTGTATTATAGACAGGGACTGCTGTTCCCTGTATTAGAGACAGGGACTGCTGTTCCCTGTTTTTTAGACAGGGACGGCTTTTTCCTCTATTATAGACAGGGACTGCTGTTCCCTGTATTATAGACAAGGACTCCTGTTCTCTTGAATATAGACAGGGACTGCTCATTCTCTACAATATACAGGGACTGCTTTTCTCTATAATACAGACAGGCCGTGCTGTTCTCTATGCAGAAGGCAGGGCCTGTTTTTCTGTATTGTATTCCCAGGGACTGCTGCTCCCAACAATAGAGACTGCTGCTCTCTCGATTGTACACAAGAACTACTGTTCTCCTCTGTACAAAGAGGAACTGTTGTTCTCTACAATACACACAAGGACTGGTGTTCAATGTCTGATACACGTGGACTGCTATTCATATGCAAAGAGACTGTTTTTATCCCCCACAAACACTGGGACTGACTTGTTCCTTAATGCAGAGAGACTTCTGTGCTCAGTAACATTCACAGTGACTGCTGGTCTCAATATACACAGGGGCTGCTTTTGTCTGTAATACATACAGCAACTGCTGTCCTTTGGTATATGCAGAAGAACTGCTGTTCTGTGCAGTATACATGGGAACTGCTGTTCTGTGCAGTATACATGGGAACTGCTGTTCTGTGCAGTATACATGGGAACTGCTGTTCTGTGCAGTACACATAGGAACCATTGATCTCTGTCATATGCAGAGGGAGTGGTGTTCTCTGTAACAGACCCAGGAACTGCATTTCCGTTTAATACAGACTGGGACTGCCATTCTTCGTAATGTACACAGGGATTGCTGCTCTGATTCAAAGAATCAGAGGCTGCTCTTTGGGATATTACCAACAGGGATTGCTGTTCTCCTTAGTATACAAATCAACATAGACAGAAAATTGACCTTCTCTATCATTTAGATAGGGACTGCAATTCTGAGTGAAACAGACCAGCACCGCTGTTCTCGACATCATTCCCAGGACAACTTTTCTCGACATCATTCCCAGTAAAGCTGTGCTCTACCATATACAATGGGACAACCGTTTTCTATAATATAGACTGGGACAGCTGTTCAGTAGAATATCCACCAGGGCAGCTGTTCACTGCAACATACACTGGGACAGCTGTTCACTACAATATACACCGGGACATCTGTTCACCACAATATACACCGGGATAGCTGTTCTCTACGATCTACACCGGGACAGCTGTTCACTACGATCTACACCGGGACAGCTGTTCACTACGATATACACCGGGACATCTGTTCACTACAATATACACGGGGATAGATGTTCACTACAATATACACCGGGACAGCTGTTCACTACAATATGCACCGGGACAGCTGTTCACTACGATATACACCGGGACATCTGTTCACGACAATATACACGGGGATAGATGTTCACTACAATATACACCGGGACAGCTGTTCACTACAATATACACCGGGACAGCTGTTCACGACAACATGCAACGGGACAGCTGTTCACTACGGTATACACTGGGACAGCTGTTCACTACAATATACACCAGGACAGCAGTTCACTACGATATACACCGGGACAGCTGTTCTCTTCAATATACACCGGGAAAGCTGTTCACTACAATAAATACCGGGACAGCTGTTCACTACAATATACACCGGGACAGCTGTTCACGACAATATACACTGGGACAGCTGTTCACTACAACATATACCGGGACAGCAGTCATTACAACATACAACAGGACAGCTGCTCTATACAACATACACTGGGACAGCTGTTCACTACAACATACAACGGGACAGCTGTTCTCTACAATATACACTGGGACAGCTGTTCACTAAAATATACACCGGGACAGCTGTTCACTAAAATATACACCTGGACAGCTGTTCACTACAATATACACTGGGACAGCTGTTCACTACAATATACACCGGGACAGCTGTTCACTACGATATACACTGGGACAGCTGCTCTCTACAATATACACTGGGACAGCTGCTCACTACAATATACACCGGGACAGCTGTTCTCTACAATATACACTGGGACAGCTGTTCACTACAATATACACCGGGACAGCTGTTCACTACAATATACACCAGGACAGCTGTTCACTACAATATACACTGGGACAGCTGTTCACTACAATATACACCGGGACAGCTGTTCACTACGATATACACTGGGACAGCTGCTCTCTACAATATACACTGGGACAGCTGCTCACTACTATATACACCGGGACAGCTGTTCTCTACAATATACACTGGGACAGCTGTTCACTACAACATACACCGAGACAGCTGTTCTCTACAATATACACTGGGACAGCTGTTCACTACAACATGCAACGGGACAGCTGTTCACTACGATATACACTGGGACAGCTGTTCACTACAATATACACCAGGACAGCTGTTCACTACTATATACACCGGGACAGCTGTTCTCTTCAATATACACCGGGACAGCTGTTCACTACAATAAATACCGGGACAGCTGTTCACTACAATATACACCGGGACAGCTGTTCACTACAATATACACCGGGACAGCTGTTCACTACAATATACACCGGGACAGCTGTTCACTACGATATACACTGGGACAGCTGCTCTCTACAATATACACTGGGACAGCTGCTCACTACAATATACACCGGGACAGCTGTTCTCTACAATATACACTGGGACAGCTGCTCACTACAATATACACTGGGACAGCTGCTCTCTACAATATACACCGGGACAGCTGCTCACTACAATATGCACCGGGACAGCGGCTCACTACAATATACACCGGGACAGCTGTTCACTACAATATACACCGGGACAGCTGTTCACTACGATATACACTGGGACAGCTGCTCTCTACAATATACACTGGGACAGCTGCTCACTACAATATACACCGGGACAGCTGTTCTCTACAATATACACTGGGACAGCTGTTCACTACAATAGACACCGGGACAGCTGTTCACTACAATATACACCGGGACAGCTGTTTACTACAATATACACTGGGACAGCTGTTCACTACAATATACACCGGGACAGCTGTTCACTACAATATACGCTGGACAGCTGCTCTCTACAATATACACTGGGACAGCTGCTCACTACAATATACACCGGGACAGCTGTTCTCTACAATATACACTGGGACAGCTGTTCACTATAATATACACTGGGGCAGCTGTTCTCTACAATATACACTGGGACAGCTGTTCACTACAATATACACTGGGACAACTGTTCACTACAATATGAACCGGGACAGCTGTTCTCCACAATATACACTGGGACAGCTGTTCACTACATTATGAACCGGGACAGCTGTTCTCTACAATATACACTGGGACTGCTGTTCACTACAATATGAACCAGGACAGCTGTTCTCTACAATATACACCAGGACAGCTGTTCACTACAATATACACCGGGACAGCTGCTCTCTACAATATACACCGGGACAGCTGTTCTCTACAACATACACCGGGACAGCTTTTCACTACAATAAACACCGGGACAGCTGTTCACTACAATATACACAAGGACAGCTGTTCACTACAATAAACACCGGGTCAGCTGTTCACTACAATATACACCGGGACAGCTGTTCACTGCAATATACACTGGGATAGCTGTTCTCTACAATATACACCGGGACAATTGTTTTCTACAATATACACCAGGATGGCTGCTCTCTACAATATACACCGGGAAATTGTTTTCTACAATATACGCCGGGAAAGCTGTTCAATACAACAGACACTGGGACAGCTGTACACTACAACATACACCAGGACAGCTGTTCACTATAACATATACTGGGACAGCTGTTCACTACAATATGAACCGGGACAGCTGCTCTCTACAACATACACCGGGACAGCTGTTCACTACAATAAAAGCTGTTCACTACAATATACACAAGGACAGCTGTTCACTACAATAAACACCGGGTCAGCTGTTCAGTACAATATACACAAGGACAGCTGTTCACTACAATAAACACCGGGTCAGCGGTTCAGTACAATATACACCGGGACAGCTGTTCACTACAATATATACTGGGATAGCTGTTCTCTACAATATACACCAGGACAGCTGTTCACTACAGCATACACCAGGACAGCTGTTCACTACAATATACACCGGGACAGCTGTTCTCTACAACATACACCGGGACAGCTGTTCACTACAATAAACACCGGGACAGCTGTTCACTACAATATACACCGGGACAGCTGTTCACTACGATATACACCGGGACAGCTGTTCACTACAATATACACCAGGACAGCTGTTCACTACAATATACACTGGGACAGCTGTTCACTACAATATACACCGGGACAGCTGTTCTCTACAATATACATCGGGACTGCTGTTCACTACAATAAATACCGGGACAGCTGTTCTCTACAACATACACTGGGACTGCTGTTCACTACAATAAACACCAGGACAGCTGTTCACTACAATATACACCGGGACAGCTGTTCTCTACAATATACATCGGGACTGCTGTTCACTACAATATACACCGGGACAGCTGTTCTCTTCAATATACACCGGGACAGCTGTTCACTACAATAAATACCGGGACAGCTGTTCACTACAATATACACCGGGACAGCTGTTCACTACAATATACACCGGGACAGCTGTTCACTACGATATACACTGGACAGCTGCTCTCTACAATATACACTGGGACAGCTGCTCACTACAATATACACCGGGACAGCTGTTCTCTACAATATACACTGGGACAGCTATTCTCTATAATATACACTGGGGCAGCTGTTCTCTACAATATACACCGGGACAGCTGTTCACTACAATATACACCTGGACAGCTGTTCACGACAATATACACCAGGACAGCTGTTCACTACAATATACACTGGGACAACTGTTCACTACAATATGAACCGGGACAGCTGTTCTCCACAATATACACTGGGACAGCTGTTCACTACAATATACACTGGGACAACTGTTCACTACAATATGAACCGGGACAGCTGTTCTCCACAATATACACTGGGACAGCTGTTCACTACATTATGAACCGGGACAGCTGTTCTCTACAATATACACTGGGACAGCTGTTCACTACAATATGAACCAGGACAGCTGTTCTCTACAATATACACCAGGACAGCTGTTCACTACAATATACACCGGGACAGCTGCTCTCTACAATATACACCGGGACAGCTGTTCTCTACAACATACACCGGGACAGCTTTTCACTACAATAAACACCGGGACAGCTGTTCACTACAATATACACAAGGACAGCTGTTCACTACAATAAACACCGGGTCAGCTGTTCACTACAATATACACCGGGACAGCTGTTCATTACAATATACACTGGGATAGCTGTTCTCTACAATATACACCGGGACAATTGTTTTCTACAATATACACCAGGACGGCTGCTCTCTACAATATACACCGGGACAATTGTTTTCGACAATATACGCCGGAAAGCTGTTCAATACAACAGACACTGGGACAGCTGTACACTACAACATACACCAGGACAGCTGTTCACTATAACATACACTGGGACAGCTGTTCACTACAATATGAACCGGGACAGCTGCTCTCTACAACATACACCGGGACAGCTGTTCACTACAATAAACACCGGGACAGCTGTTCACTACAATATACACAAGGACAGCTGTTCACTACAATAAACACCGGGTCAGCTGTTCAGTACAATATACACCGGGACAGCTGTTCACTACAATATATACTGGGATAGCTGTTCTCTACAATATACACCAGGACAGCTGTTCACTACAGCATACATCGGGGCAGCTGTTCACTATGATATACACCGGGACTGCTGTTCACTACAATATACACCAGGACAGCTGTTCACTACAATATACACCGGGACAGCTGTTCTCTACAACATACACCGGGACAGCTGTTCACTACAATAAACACCGGGACAGCTGTTCACTACAATATTCACCGGGACAGCTGTTCACTACGATATACACCGGGACAGCTGTTCACTACAATATACACCAGGACAGCTGTTCACTACAATATACACTGGGACAGCTGTTCACTACAATATACACCGGGACAGCTGTTCTCTACAATATACATCGGGACTGCTGTTCACTACAATAAATACCGGGACAGCTGTTCTCTACAACATACACCGGGACAGCTGTTCACTACAATAAACACTGGGACAGCAGTTCACTACAACATACACCGGGACTGCTGTTCACTACAATAAAAACCAGGACAGCTGTTCTCTACAACATACACCAGGATAGCTGTTCACTACAATAAACACCGGGACAGCTGTTCACTACGATATACACTGGGACAGCTGTTCTCTACAACATACATCGGGACAGCTGTTCATGACAATATTCACCAGGACAGCTGTTCTCTACAATATACACTTGGACAGATGTTCACTACGATATACACCGGGACAGCTGATCACTACAATATACACCGGGACAGCTATTCTCTACAATATACACCAGGACAGCTGTTCACTACGATATACACCGGGACAGCTGTTCACTACAATACACACCGGGACAGCTATTCTCTACAATATACACCGGGACAGCTGTTCTCTACAACATACACCGGGACAGCTGTTCACTACAATAAACACCGGGACAGCTGTTCACTACAATATTCACCGGGACAGCTGTTCACTACGATTTACACCGGGACAGCTGTTCACTACAATATACACTGGGACAGCTGTTCACTACAATATACACCGGGACAGCTGTTCTCTACAATATACATCGGGACTGCTGTTCACTACAATAAATACCGGGACAGCTGTTCTCTACAACATGCACCGGGACAGCTGTTCACTACAATAAACACCGGGACAGCTGTTCACTACAATATACACCGGGACAGCTGTTCACTACGATATACACCGGGACAGCTGTTCACTACAATATACACCAGGACAGCTGTTCACTACAATATACACTGGGACAGCAGTTCACTACAACATACACCGGGACTGCTGTTCTCTACAATATACATCGGGACTGCTGTTCACTACAATAAAAACCAGGACAGCTGTTCTCTACAACATACACCAGGATAGCTGTTCACTACAATAAACACCGGGACAGCTGTTCACTACGATATACACTGGGACAGCTGTTCTCTACAACATACATCGGGACAGCTGTTCATGACAATATTCACCAGGACAGCTGTTCTCTACAATATACACTTGGACAGATGTTCACTACGATATACACCGGGACAGCTGATCACTACAATATACACCGGGACAGCTATTCTCTACAATATACACCAGGACAGCTGTTCACTACGATATACACCGGGACAGCTGTTCACTACAATACACACCGGGACAGCTATTCTCTACAATATACACCAGGACAGCTGTTCACTGCAACATACACCGGGACAGCTGTTCACTCCAATATACACCGGGACGGCTGCTCTCTACAATATACACCGGGACAATTGTTTTCTACAATATACACCGGGACGGCTGCTCTCTACAACATACACCAGGACAATTGTTTTCTACAATATACGCTGGGAAAGCTGTTCAATACAACATACACTGGGACAGCTGTACACTACAACATACACCAGGACAGCTGTTCACTACAACATACACTTGGACAGCTGTTCACTACAATATACACCAGGACAGCTGTTCACTACAATATACACCAGGTCAGCTGTTCACTACAACATACACTGGGACAGCTGTTCACTACAATATACACCAGGACCGCTGTTCTCTACAATATACACTGGGACAGCTGTTCTCTACAACATACATTGGGACAGCTGTTCACGACAGTATTCACCAGGACAGCTGTTCTCTACAATATACACTGGTACAGATGTTCATTACGATATACACTGGGACAGCTGTTCACTACAATATACACGGGACAGCTATTCTCTACAATATACACCAGGACAGCTGTTCACTACGATATACACCGGGACAGCTGTTCACTACAATATACACCGGGACAGCTGTTCACTACGATATACACCGGGACAGCTGTTCACTACGACATTCACTGGGACAGCTGTTCACTACAATATACACCGGGACAGCTGTTCACTACGATATGCACCCGGACAGCTGTTCACTACGATATACACCAGGACAGCTGTTCACTACAATATACACCAGGACAGCTGTTCACTACGATATACACCGGGACAGCTGTTCACTACGATATACACCAGGACAAGCTGTTCACTACGATATACACCGGGACAGCTGTTCACTACAACATACACTGGGACAGCTGTTCACTACAACATACACCAGGACAGCTGTTCACTACAACATACACCGGGACAGCTGTTCACTACAACATACACCGGGACAGCTGTTCTCTACAATATACACCAGGACAGCTGTTCACTACAACATACACTGGGAAAGCTGTTCACTACGATATATACTGGGACAGCTGTTCTCTACAATAAACACCAGGACAGCTGTTCACTATAATATACACCAGGACAGCTGTTCTCTACAACATACACCAGGACAGCTGTTCACTACAACCTACACCGGGACAGCTGTTCACTACAATATACACCGGGACAGCTGTTCACTACAATATACACCAGGACAGCTGTTCACTACAATATACACTGGGACAGCTGTTCACTACAATATACACCGGGACAGCTGTTCTCTACAACATACACCAGGACAGCTGTTCACTACAACCTACACCGGGACAGCTGTTCACTACAACCTACACCGGGTCAGCTGTTCAGTCCAATATACACCAGGACAGCTGTTCACTACAATATACCCCAGGACAGCTGTTCTCTACAACATACACCAGGACAGCTGTTCACTACAACCTACACCGGGACAGCTGTTCACTACAATATACACCGGGACAGCTGTTCACTACAATATACACCAGGACAGCTGTTCACTACAATATACACTGGGACAGCTGTTCACTACAATATACACCGGGACAGCTGTTCTCTACAATATACACCGGGACAGCTGTTCTCTACAATAAACACAGACACCACAGAAACTGCCATTCTCTACACATGAACTGCTGTTCTCTGTAATGCAGTTCTGTTTCCTGTACAGAGATACAGATGTTCAGTATAAAATACACAGGTACTGCTGCTCTGTGTAATATATATAGGAACTGCTGTTGTCAGTAATAAACACCGTGAAAGCATTTACTGTAATTATACAGAGGAACTGCTGTTCGATATAATATAGACAGGGACTGCTATTCTCTGTCATATGCACAGGGACTTCTGGTTCACATCCTCAGAAATTGCTGTTCAGCATCGCATACACAGGGACTGCTGTTCCCTGCAATACAGACGGTAAATGCTACTCTCTATACTCCCACATTGCAGACCAGGTGATGGTGTAGTGGTGTTATCACTGCATTGTTAATCCCGAGACCCAGGTTCAAATCCTGCCATGGTGGAATTTGAATTGATTTAAAAAGTCTGTAAACAAGAGAGTAATGATTGCCATGAATCCATTGCAAATTGTTGGAAATACCCAACTTGTTCACTAATGCATTTAAGGGAAGGAACCTGCCATCTTTAGTTGGTCTGACCTCCATGTTCCTCCAGACCCCCAGCAACGTGGTTGACTTTGAACTGCTCTTTGAGCCATTAGGGATGGGCAATAAACACTGGCCGAGCCAGCAATGCCCTCATCCCACAAATGAATAAATAAAGGGAACATTTCCCAAGCTGGAACAGAAACGATGGGCCAAAATGCCTCCTTCTGTACTCGTACACAACTGTGATGACGACTTGAGGTCTTGTGTGTTGTAAATTGTGAAATTTATATGGAATAATTTTGTTGTTGAGCATGAAACTGGTTGTTTTTTTCTGTGTATCTGAATTTAGCAGCAAACTCAGCAGTATTTCTGCAATTGTGCTGATATCTTAAAAGGACAGGTTTCAAAGTTGAAGTGTAGAGTGTGTGGGAAATAGAACCCATTCACTTCAATAATTTCAGTCCGAGACAAGGTCTGAAGCAGCAGTATCATTTATTATACGCTTGCAAGCGTGGTGTCTAAAGTAGACACACAGAGTTTAGCAAGTACATATCTTATATACAATTCATTTCTCTTTCCTCCTATTGCTCCTCCCCTGTTTACATCTCCCACTACTCGAAACCCGGCTGTTTCCCTCTGGCCTCATCCGGCCGTGTGCATAACAACATTTATGTCCTGCTTGGCCATCTCACTACATCCCTCTGTGGTCCATTGTTATATATCTTCCTCCACTGCATTCTGCTTCCTTGCTAGCTCAAGCAATATTTCCCAGCATTCTTTGCCCATACTGAGCCTTATGACCTTTTGATTGTGGTATTTTTTGTTTTTGCAGAAGCGGGAAACAGAAGCTTGTAACTGTTTGTACAAGCATATCTAGCTTAACCTACACCCCCTCCCCTCACAGTACCTTATCTATTTGGCTGTAACATCTACCATTATTTGCAGGCACGTTTCATTCTTGTATGCACATCTTAGATAATACAAAAACAATTATATATTTCCTTCACATAGTTTTCATTGTTGTTAACTTAGCTCTTGGTTACAGTCATAGTGTCATACAGATGTACAGCATGGAAACAGACCCTTCGATCCAACCTGTCCATGCCGACCAGATATCCCAACCCCATTTAGTCCCACCTCAACACCCGGCCCATGTCCCTCCAAACCTGTCCTATTCATATATCCATCCAAATGCCTCTTAAATGTTGCATTTGTACCAGCCTCCACCACATCCTCTGGCAGCTCATTCCATACACGTACACGTGAAAAAGTTGCCCCTCAGGTCTCTTTTATATCTTTTCCCTCTCATCCTAAACCTATGCCCTCTAGTTCTGGACTCCCTGACCCGAGGAAAAACACTTTATCTATTTATCCTATCCATGCCCCTCATGATTTTATAAACCTCGATAAGGTCACCCCTCAGCCTCCGATGCTCCAGGGAAAACAGCCCCAGCCTGTTCACCCTCTCCCTGTCACTCAGATCCTCCAACCCTGGCAACATCCTTGTAAATCTTTTCTGAACCCTTTCAAGTTTCACAACATCTTTACGATAGGAAGGAGATCAGAATTGCACGCAACATTCCAGCAGTGACCCACCCAATGTCCTGTACAGTCGCAACATGACCTCCCAACTCCTGTACTCTGACCAATAAAGGAAAGCATATCAAACGCCACCTTCACTATCCTATCTACCTGCGACTCCCCTTTCAAGCAGCTATGAACCCGCACTCCAAGGTCTCTTTGTTCAGCAACACACCCTAGGACCTTACCATTAAATGTAGAAGTCCTGCTAAGATTTGTTTTCCCAAAATGCAGCACCTTGCATTTATCTGAATTAAACTCCATCTGCCACTTCTCAGCCCATTGGCCCATCTGATCCAGATCCTGTTGTAATCTGAGGTCACCCTCTTTGCTGTCCACTACACCTCCAACTTTGGTGTCATCTGCAAACTTACAAACTGTACCTCTTATGCTTGCATCCAAATCATTTATATAAATGACAAAAAGTAGAGGGCCCAGCACTGATCCTTGTGGCACTCCACTGGTCACAGGCCTCCAGTCTGAAAAACAACCCCACTACCACCTTTGAGCCAGTTCTGTATCCAAATGGCTAGTTCTCCCTGTATTCCATGAGATTTAACCTTGCTAATCAGTCTCCCTTGGAGAACCTTGTTGAACGCCTTACTGAAGTCCATGTAGATCACATCTACTGCTCTGCCATCAGCAATCTGCTTTATTACTTCTTCAAAAAACTCAATCAAGTTTGTGAGACATGATTTCCCAAGCACACTTATACAGTGGTGTGAGTTCACTTACCTTGCATAAGCAATTATGATTGCAGGAGTAACTGCTTTACCTATATCCCATAATTTCCCCCTTTTTCTTTAATTATCATTTGTCATCTTCTGCATTTTTCTTATATGTCGCTTCCAAATTGACAAGCATCTTGCCCGAAATTTCATTTATTTTGGGAATCTCCCCGAGGTCACTTATTCCTTCTCCCCGATTGCTCATTAGGGGCACTTATTTCATTAAGGCTGTCTCAATCAATCTTTGAGTGAGTCCTCGTATACAGGGTATGATGCAACAGCCAGTGGTTACCAATACCCTGGTTACTACTATCAGGGAATTAAGGATGGAAACCACCACCCCCTTCCATTTTCCAAACCATGATTCAAGCCATCCCGTGAGAGATGTGTCTACTCCTGAATTCTCAGCCAGTTCCTCTGATAAGGTAGTCAATCCCCTTAAGGCCCGAGTGATTGAACCATCAGACACAGTGTTATTAGGAATAAAGGTACAGCAGCTTCCTCCTAACATCACACACACACACACCCTTTTTCCGCTAAAATCTTATCAAGGGCCATTCTGTTTTCCCATGCCATCCTGCTTGTCGCATCAAGCTGTTCTGATATTCCTTTAACCGCATCTTTTGTATAATTTATAAATCACTGTTGATTATAGAAAATGTAATTTACCCAATCTACATTTTTATTAATTGTTACCCACCAGAAGAGAGCTGACTCAAAGCCTGCTGCAATCTGGTAACGAGCCTTGAACTCATCAGGTACCCCCCTAGGGACTCCTACCGAGTCGAGATAAATCCTGTCATCGAAAGCAGTGTCGAACAGTAATCTCTTACCCCTTTCCTTTTTCCCTACTATCTTTTCCTTCTCAAATGCCAGGGTAAATGGAATTGCCAATTGTACAATTGCACATATCCCTCTCCAATCCGGAGGGAGGGTGGGTCTCTATATTTTGCCTCCAAAGTCCCACCACAGATCCGCTCGGGGAACCTTTAATGCTGAGTAGTTCCCTCCCTTCTCCGTTTCGGTGACATTTTTAATCTCTGTACATAATTTTAGCTCCCCCCAAATCTCCAGACTGATTTGTACCTTGTCTACGCACACACAATGAGTGATTTCCGACTGCGGCTGGAAACATGGGGGGTGGGGGTGGCTATTGAATCTTTCTTCTCCAAGGGAGGGAACATCAGAGATAGGGAGGTACAATTCCTATCATTCCATGCAGTCTCATCCTGATACAGGGCTATCATACATTTCATGCCCTTCCTATCTCGCTTCCACCGAGCAGAAAGGGAACCACCTGGGCCCCTGGCCTACCGGAGGCACACACATAGCAATTGCTTTTGTTCAGACTTTTTACATTATACTTTACCCATTCAACCCAGGCATTTGCATCCCCATACCCAGTTTCTATTTCGATAGTCTGTTTCAAGTCCTTTACCTATATACTTTTTACTACTTTAGGATGGGTGAAAGGTTGTATCTTATTACCCAGTAGTTCTACCTATTTTCCCTGTCCTACACTAATTCGAAAACAACAGCCCAAGGAATCCTTCCCATTTGCTTTCATTTCTATCCCAAATGTTTCATTTAATTGTATCTCCAGTATACCAAGTACCATCCACAAGGCCATCCCCATAGGATTAAGATGTATCTCAGAGCTGCGGCACTGTCTCTGATTATCTCCATCCCCACAATTTACTACGCTGCATGAATCAAATATATTACTTGTGGATTATCAGACTTAGGGACCATTAATAACACATAAAATTATGTTTGACAAAATCCCAATACTAAGAGAGCTAGCATCATAACTCTAAGCATCTCCAGCATTCTACAAATGGTGCTGAAGCACCAAAAGACTTAATATACAATCTTACAGAAATAATCCCGCGCTCGCGTCGCCACTGTGTAGTCAGTTACTCAAAGTCTCTTTAGTCTGAGTTTCAGCGGGTCTTGCGTTGATTCGGCTGTCCAGACTACTTCCTCAACTGGAGGGTCCACTGGCCCTTTGATCCGAGTGTAATGAGTCCTGCCTTTCTCTGCCATCCTTATTGCCGTTTCGGTAGTCAAAAGAGCCTGGTACAGCCCTTCCCAGTCCGGCTGCAATGTAGTCTCTGTCCATGATTTTACTAAGATCCAATTGCCCGGCCGGATGGGATGAATGGTGAATTCAAGGGGTGGAGTCTGTGCCAATAAATCCTGTTTCCTGAGGAAAGACAAAGAGGAGGACAAGCCCAGTATATACTTCTTTAAGAACAAGTCTTTAGTTTCAGGAATTGGCAATTCCCCATTTGTTTGCAGATAAGGTAATCCAAATAAGACTTCATAGGGGGATAGTCCCAAATCTTTCCTTGGGACCATTCGTACTCGCAAGAGAACTACAGATAAACATTTAGTCCAAGGGAGTCTGGTTTCTACTATCAATTTAGACAGCTGTCATTTGAGTGTTTGGTTCATTCTCTCAACCTTTCCTGATCATGGCGGGTGCCATGGAGTATGGAACTCCCAGGAAATTCCCAACCCTTCCATTACTCCCCTGTAACACTTCAGAGGTAAAATGAGTTCCTTGGTCGAAATCTATATTGTTCACTAGCCCATATCGGGGAATTATGTGCTCTAATATTGTTTTAGACACCCCACTCGCAGCGGCAGTAGCTAGGGGGGTATGCTTCAACCCAACCAGATAGATGATCTACTATGACCAGCATATATTTTAATCTTCCTACACTGGGTAGTTCAGTATAATCTACTTGTATACTCTGGAAGGGTCTCAATCCTGGGTCTCTTCCTGCTGGGGTCTGTTTTCACAAGACTTTCTTATTTACCTTTCTGCATATTATACATCCCTCACATATTTGTTTAGCAATTGTATATATTCCTTTACATCCATATTCTCTAAGAACTAAGTCACACATTGCTTGTGCTCCCTAATGGCTGCCTCGATGTAGGACAGCCATAATTTCTCGCATCGTCATTTTGTTTAACATTTCCCTTCCATCAGGTAACATCCAATGCCCGTCAGCTGTTTTTACAGCCCCTAAATCTCTCAATTCTTTTTACTCTCTTTCAGTAAATATAGGAGCTTCCCGAGGACCTGGGACAGTAGGTATTAGGGAATGAATCACCACTTCTTATGGGCTCAGGGCTGCTTCCTTAGCCACTTCACCAGCTAGTCTATTCCCCCTAACTTCTGGTTCATTTCCTTTCTGATGACCATTTACATGCACTACCGCTATTTCTCGGGGGAGTAATAGGGACTCCAAGACCCGTTTAATCAACTTGTGTGCTAATTCCTTCCCCCAGCTATTGATCAGTCCTCTTTCCTGCCATATCTTTCCGAAAGTGCCAACACCAAATGCATATTTAGAGTCAGTGTATACTGTTCCCTCTTTATTTTCTAATGCCCTAAGGGCTCTTTCCAATGCAGAGAGTTTGCAGGTTTGAGCTGACCACCCATTTGGCAACCTTCCTGCCTCTACCCACTACCTTCCATCCCGTCTACAACTGCATACCCATTATGCCTTTTCCCTTCAGTCACTCGGGATGATCCATCTATAAAAAGTCGGGCCCCTGCATGAAGCGGAACATCTCTCAGGTCCATGTGGACCTTAGTTTGGTATTCTATAATGTCAAGGCAGTCGTGCCCTGGATTGTGAGGAGATTCTCCTTCCCCTTTCCAAAGAAAGGCAGCTGGATTTAAACAATTGTCCGTGACCAACACTAGATCATCCTTTTCTATTAATATTGCCTCATATTTCAGAATCCGCGAGTCTGCCAACCATTGCCGAGCTTTTTGGTTTAGGATTGTTCTCACTTGGTGTGGGGTGCTTACTATTAGGGCTCCCCCAAATGTAAGCTTTCTGCTTTCCTCCACCAACAGTGCAGTGGCAGCCACGGCCTGCACACACTCAGGCCATCCCCGGGATATGGAGCCAATAGCTTCGAAAGATATGCTACTGGCTGTTTCATTCCTCCCCAGCTCTGGGTTAATACACCCAAAGCCGCTCCCTTATCTACGGTAGCAAAGAGATGGAAAGGTTTATCTAGGGAAGGTAAGGCTAAAACGGGGGCATGGATCAGATCTCTTTTGAGTTCCTCAACTAGTTCTTTTTCCTCATCATCCCAACTTAGACATTTTGGTTCCCCCTCTAATAGTTTGAGATATAATTTCTTAGTCTTCTGAGCATTGGAATCAATCCACAATCGGCAATATCCCGTTAGACCCAAAAGTTTACATAACTCCCGTTTAGTCCTGGGCAGCGGCATCCCCACTATTCCCTCTATCCGTTCCGGGCTTATCTTTCGCTTTCCCTCACTAACTAAATGCCCCAAGTATTTCACTTTTCGCTCCACATATTGCAGTTTGTTCTTAGATACTCGCAGTCCCTGCTGACCCATGAAATTCAATAATTTGTTAGTGGCTTCTACTGCTTTTTCTCTTCTTTTTCCTGTTACGAAGAGGTCGTCTACATACTGCAACATGATAGTCCCCTTGGGGCTGCTAAATTTCTCCAATATTTGTTCTAACATCTGTCCAAATAAATTCGGGGATTCTGTAAACCCCTGGGGGAGCACGGCCCACCGGTACTGCTGTTTCCGTCCTGTCTTGGGGTCTTCCCATTCAAAGGCGAACAAATTCCTGCTTTCCTCCGCCAAGGGACAAGCCCAAAAGGCATCCTTTAAATCTATCACACTAAACCATTTGTGGTCATGAAGGATCTTACTTAATAACGTGTAGGGGTTTGGCACCACTGGGTGCCTGATCTGTACTATTCGATTCAATGTTCTCAAATCCTGCACCAATCGATAAGTTCCATCACATTTCCGCACTGGTAGAATTGGGATATTATAAGGAGACATACATGGCTCCAACAGTCCATCTCTAATCAGTCCTTCAATTACTGGTTGCAGTCCTCATTTACCTTCTATGGAAATGGGATATTGTTGCTCACAGACAACGTCCCATTTTCTTTTTAAATTTATTAGAAGGGGAGAGAACTGTAGTTTTCCACGATTCTCTTCTCTAGCCCATACAATAGGGTCTATCTCTTTCTCCACATCCTTTGTCAACATTGCCATTTGTACAACTAATTCTTTTTCCTGAATTCCAATCTCCAGTCCTAAGAGGATAATTAAGTCTCTCCTTAGTAAGTTACTTCCTATATCAGGGACATACAGCAGTTCCCCTGTGATCCTATCCTTCGGACCTTCTATCATCATAGGTTCAAATATTGGAACAGTAAATCCTTCCCCTTTTACCCCCGAAACAGTAATTGACCGTGTCGACATTTCTACTTTCTTTGGTTTAAAATTCAGCGATGACCGTGCTGCCCCCGTATCTACGAGGAAGACTACCTCTTCCCTACAGAGTCCCACCTTCAAGTTTATCAAGGGTTCCTGGTGGGCCCCCGAGGGCAGGAACCCCTGACACCCCTATTCTTCATCAAAGTTCATTAGCGGAATTGCCCATTCTTCCCTTTGTAGATCAGGACACTCCCGCTTAAAATGCCCTATCTTTCCACAATAATAGCATCCTGCCTGTGGAGACCTCCATCTCTGCCCCTGTCACCCGAACCCTCTATCAAATGCTCCCCCTTGTCCTCTCCCTCTCTCTCTCTGTCCTACATGCTGCCTCCCGCCGCTCCGGTTGCTCAATATGGTTCCATTCTTTTCTTAACTACTTCATCAACCGTAGCTACCATCATTTTCACCATCTGTTTTTGTCTCTCATCCTCTCTCTTTACAAACACTTTCTGTGCCTCTCTTAATAATTCATCTAATGGTTTCTCACTCCACCCTTCTATCTTCTGTATCTTTTTCTGTATGTCTGGCCATGCCTTTGTCACAAAATGTACTTTCAAAAGACCCTGTGCCACTGGGCCCTCAGGGTTCATTCCAGAGTGTTTCCGCATTGAGTCTCTTAATCTTTGCAAGAAAGCTGAGGGAGTCTCATTTTTCTCCTGTCTAACTTCAATGGCTCTAGTCAAATTCTGCGACTTTGGAACTGCCTCTCTTATTCCTTTTTAGAATCAGGTCTTTCAATTCCCTTATTTCTTCTCTGTGCTCCGGGTTTTCCCACTGGGGGTCTCAGAGGGGAAACTTCGGCTCTCCCTCTCCAGCATCCCCATCCCCAATGGGATGTTCCCTGTCCCATATTTTAATGGCTGCTCCTCGTATAAGTCCCCTTTCTTTCCCAGTAAATAGTATATTCAAAATAGACATTAACTCAGTCCATGTACATCGACTGGGCCCCAATAATTGATCAATTTGTTCAGACAACCCTACCGGATCCTCAACCAGGACCTTCATCTCCTTTTTAAATGTTCTGACCTCCCCACTGGTGAGGGGGGCACTTACAAACCCAAACTCTTTGTCCCCTATTGGTACCTCCCAAAGGGGATAACTCTTTACGTTCTTCCCCTTTTTTTGCTTTTGTTTTTCCCCCTTAGGCTTTGATTTAGATACTCCGGAGGCGTCCTCTATATCTACTTTATCTTCCCTGTCTTTCGTTGAGGATTGAGGGTCTGGGACAAAAACATCCCCATCCACCGCCCCTTCTTCCTCCTCTTGAGGGTCATCCGTTCCCTGTCTGTCTGTCTCTCTTCCTCCTCTATTTTCACCTAATCTGATTTTATGATACGGGGGTGGGGGTGAGAAGCCAAGAGGATCCCAGGGACTGGGTGGGGCAGAGGTGAACCCCTTTTCTTTACTACCATCATTCCCAACCTGCCCTTCCAACAGGACACATAGTCCGCCTCTTCTTGACTAAAAGATTGTTTTTCATTCACATACAAATCTAAATATTGACATACCCAATCCTCATCCGAACCGTACTTTGGCCAGAAGATAACCGGACGAAGGATTGGTTCTTTGGTCCATACTAAACAACAATATTTCATCATTTTCTTTTTATCTTTTTCCCTTCTACAAGTGTTACTTGCCCATTCCCGCAACATCCTCCCCAACTGACATTCTGGAGGAATGTTACCAGGGACTTTTTCTTCCTTTACTTCGTCTCAGTTTGACTTACTCTGCCTATTCCCCCCCCCCCCCCCATTTCTCAGGGCCCTCGCCAGTCCCTCTTGCGGGATTCGTACCAGTCACCCAATGGGAGCGGACCAAACCGGGACAGGAGACCGCTCCTCAATTGGGAGCGGGACGCGCCTTCCCAGTGTCCAGTGCCAGCCACTCTCCCCGGCGATGGAAGAATATCCCGGACAAGCCCCTAATTGTGGAAAATAGAACCCACTGACTTCAATCATTTCAGTCCGAGACAAGATCTGAAGCAGCAGTATCGTTTATTATAGCGTGGCGCCTCTAAGATAGGCGCACCAAGCTTAACGAGTACACAACCTATATACAATTCAATACTCTTTCCCTCCTCCCACTATTCTAAACCCGGCACCCATTACTGTTGTTTATCTCTTGCCTTATCCGGCCTTGTGCATAACAAAGTATAAATCTTGCTTGGCCATTTCACCACATCCTGCTGTGGTCCATTGTTAGCGTATCCTCTTCCACTGCCATCTGCTTCCTTGCATTGCAAAAGCAACATTTCCTCCCATTCTTTATCCACACTGAGCCTTATGACCTCTTGATTGTGGTTTTTTTAAAATGTTTTTGCAGAAGTGGGAAACAGATGCTTATAACTGTTTGCACAAGCTTAACCTACACCTCCCCTTCCTCTTTCATGATTCAGCCTTGTGATTTTTGCAGATAACAACATTTATAATTACTCCTCACAATCTGATCCACCAGCCACCACATGAAATGATGTCAGACCCAAACAGGGGAATGGTCACATTGACGGGACTGAGTGTGGAAGGTTCTTGTCCCAATGGAACAGGGATCACCATAAGATGGAACAGCACAAGGAAGGGATTCACTCCCAAAGTCTGCTCCACCTTTCAGTCAGACCATGGCTGACCTGATCATCCTCAACCCAACTTTCCCGCCTCGATCCACCTCCTGGGGGCGGTGCCCCAAGCGGGACCGCGATCTCTGTTGGCCGGCACCATGGGATCGACAGAGCCTTTACCCAATCGGAGCCGGGGGCTGAGCTACGTCCCGCCCTGAGGCGTCTCGAGGCGCCGCCGTTTAACCGACACTGCGCGAGGGAGGGGGCGGGGCTTGCGCATGCGTAGCATTTCAAACCGGGAGCCGCGGGACGGCGGTGGGTTGGTCTTCTCTTCTCCCGGGGGTTTCGGCTGCACTGGACTCAGGAGGTTGGTTTCAAACCAAAATCTTTCCCCCGACGGCGTTAAGGTCAACAAACTGTTAATGTTCAGATATAGAGTGTGTGGGGGAGGTAACACCAAACAGCTGGTGTTACCCGGGCAGGGACGGACTGATGTCAGGGAGGGTCAGGATGGCCCCACGGCGTGGAAATAGGCCCCAAAAACACACACAGTCACAACTTCATGGAAACGCTCCGCGGATCTGGCGGGGTTCACGGCGGAGGTGGAGAGATCCTTCCTCAGCGGCGGAGGTGGGTGGTGCTGGAAACGCGGAGCAGGGAAATCCTGAGGGAGGTTTTTTGCCCGAAATGTTGCTTTCCGTGCTCCGCGGGTGCTGCCTGAGCTGCTGTGCGTTTCCAGCGCCATCCTGATCCTTCCTCACACCTGCCTTTGGCCCCACCCCGCTCTGCTGTCCGGACTCCTGATTGGACGGCACCACGGCGACCGACAGTCTAATTAACCAATCGGAGCCGCAGACAGTGTTAACTCCCGCCCTGAAGAGTTGTGCGCAGGCTCGAGGCGCCTCCGTTGAATTGAGTCTGCGCGAAGTCGCGGAGGCGAACTGCACACGCGCAGTGTTTAAACCCGGAAATGGTGGTGTCATTTACTCTGCGTGGTTTCAGCTGCAGCGGAATGAGTTTATAGTTTTATCATCCATCCAATGAGGGCGAGAAAATATCTTTGATACTAGTTAGCAAATTAATTGTGGAGACAATGGGTCGGAGATCATATTAGATAACGTGCCTGTCCCGGTGAGGGGAGGAACTTGATGAAATCAATAATCATAGTTGTACAGCACCGAGACAGACCCTTTGATCCGGCTTGTCCATGTAAACCAGGTATCCAATATTAATCTAATCCCATTTGTCATCACTCGGCCCATATTCTTTTAAACCCTTCTTATTCATTTTGTACAGGGTTAGCCACCTGGAGTGAGGTGGGTTGGATGGACAGTTGTCACAATGCAGAGTGATACCAACAGCATGGGTTCAATTCCCACAACCAGCTGGGGTTACCATGAAGGTTTCTCCTTCTCAACCTCTCCCCTCACCTGGGTCATGCTGACCCTGTAATCCACCAGCCACCACATGAAATGGTGTTTCCCTCCCCTCTCCTTCACTGTTTTGATCACACAGCACTGTCCCTTGCTGTGAAGGGCAGTGCTTGTCACTGGCCACCCGGGTGTTTTCCTATAAAAAGAGAAAATAAACACAGTCCAGAAGGGCAGTGTTTGTCACTGGCCACCCGGGTGTTTTCCTATCTTCCTGGTGGTGGAAATTGAATAAAGATTCGTGCACTTTGTGTCTTTCACTGTGTCTCACCCCTGCACACACACACCATGGGTGCTGGGGATAAAATAAGCACTACCGCATTTAGGTGGTAGTGTGGGGATTAAATTTAAAATAAAAAAAAGAAGAAAAAAAATAAGAAAAAAAGAAAAAGAAAAAAAAATGAAATGGTGTTAGATCAAACAGGTGAATGGTCACATTGACAGGACTGAGTGTGGAAAGTTCTTGTCCCAATGGAACAAGGATCACCATAAGATGGAACAGCAGAAGGAAGGGATTCACTCCCAAAGTCCGGATCGTCCATGTAAACCAGGTATCCTATAATTAATCTAATCTAATCCCATTTGCCAGCATTTGGCCCATATTCTTCTAAACCTTTCTTATTAATTTTCCCATCAAGATTATTTTTAAATGTTATGATTTGGAGATGCCGGTGTTGGACTGGGGTGTACAAAGTTAAAAATCACACAACACCAGGTTGTAGTCATGAAGGAGCGTTGCTCCGAAAGCTAGTGTGCTTCCAATTAAACTTGTTGGAGTATAACCTGGTGTTGTTTGAATTTAAATTTTGAAATGTTGTAATTGTTCCAGCCTCCTCCACTTTCTCTGACAACTTATTCCATATATGCATCACCTTCTGCGTGAAAAGCTGCCCCTCAATCCCTTCTTTCCCATCTGTCCTTCAACTGATATCCTCTAGTTTTGGACTCCTCCAACTCCAGACCCTGTCAGTTTAACCTATCTATGTTCATCATGACTTTTATAAACCTCTACAAAGTCATCCCTAGCCTCAGGTGCTCAAGGGAAAACAGGCCCAGTCTATTCAACCTCTCCCCATAGCTTAAACCCTCCAACCCTGTCAAGATCCTTGTAAATCTTTTCTAAACTCTTTCATGGTCATCATGGTGGCACAGCAGTTAGCACTGCTGCCTCACAGCGCCAGAGACCCGGGTTCAGTTCCTGCCTCAGGCAACTATCTGTGTGCAGTTTGCATATTCTCCCCATGTCTGCGTGGGTTTCCTCCGGGTGCTCCGGTTTCCTCCCACAATCCCAAAAAATGTGCAGGTTAGGTGAATTGGCCACACTAAATTGACCGTAGTGTTAGGTGAGGGGGTAAATGCAGAGGAATGGGTCTGGGTGGGTTGTTCATTGGAGGGTCAGTGTGGACTTGTTGGGCCAAAGGGCTTGTTGCCACACTGTAAGTAAGTAATCTAATTAATTTTCAAAGAATAAGAAAGAAGTCACACCGCATGCAAATAGGCGATTTAGCCCAAGCCGTCTATCCTAACCGGATTTCCAAAACTGAACTAGTCCCGGTTAGCTGTGTTTCGCTCGTATCACTCTGAACCTTTTCCTTTTGGGTGACGTGGTGGCTCAATGGTTTGCACTGTCGCACAGCACCAGGGACCCAGATTTGATTCCACCTTTGGCCGACTGTGTGGAGTTCATATGTTGTCCCCCCTGTCTGTGTGGGTTTTCGCTTGGTGCTCCAGTTTCCTCCCACAGTCCAAAAATGTGCAAATTAGGTAAATTGGCCATGCCAAGTAACCCATAGTATTCAGGGGCATATAGGTGTGGTAGCCATAAGATATGGTGGGTTACAGGAATTGGGCTGTGGATTGGGGCTGGGTGGGATGCTGTTTGGAGGTTCGGTGTCAACTTGTTGAGCTCAATGGCCTGTTTCCACAATGAAGGGATCCAATCCAATCACTTGTCCAGTTTATGTTGGCACTCAGATGTAACAGGACACCAGGACTGGATCTGATGCATCTAAGGATTTTGCACTAAGTGAGAGGAGAAATTATGGGGGCACTATGCAGAAGATTCCCTGGAATCTGATGAGGTGCATGGAGACTGGAGGGTTGCTAGCAAGGCAACCTTTATTTCTAAAAAGAGTTGTAAAGCAAATCCTGCCATTTACGACCTTGTCTGTTTAACTCCAGGGAAACGTCTGGCAACAGTTATTTGGGAGAAAGGTAGTAGTCAGGCTAAAAAAGGTGGGTTGGTTAGGACAAGTCAGTGAAATTCTGCACAACTATCTTGCTGATGTTTTTTGATGAATTTAACAAAGTGTTGATGAGGGCAATCTACTGATGGAGTTTACATGAATTTCCTGAAGGTACCACGCAACAGACTTAAGGAAGGTTGTTGTTCATGGTACAACAGGTAGGGGCAACATGGATACAACATTAACTATATGGTGGGAAAGAGAGAGAGAGTGATGGTTAATGGATATTTTTTGAGTTAGGGGAAAGTTTGGAATAGAGTTTACAGGGTGTCAATATTGTGAACAGCATGTTTCGGAGAGGAGGAAGGACAAGGCTATGTAATGGATCCTTGGATAACAAGGGAAAGTGTGAATTTAGTCCAAGGGTAAAAAAAGAAGCATATGTAATGGTTTTGGAAAGCTAAAATTGGGCAGGGCCTGTGATGAATATAAAAAAAGCAGAAATAACCCAAGCAGGAAATTAGGAGAGCAAGAAGATGCTGTGAAATGATTTCAGCAATTAGCATTTAATACAATCGCTAGAGTATTCTACACATACATTAATAATAAGAGGATAACTGAGGAGCAGGTTGGACCACTTGAGGATGAAGGAGGGAACATTCATTGGTATTCACCAGGAGAAGGGTATGGAGGATAGTGAGATTAATGCAGAACATCCAAACGTGCTACAGCATTTTGAGATCAAGAAAGAAGTGTTGGGTCTCTTGAAGAGCTTTAAGGTGAAGAAGTCTCCAGAGCCTGATGGTTTCTATCTCAGAGGAAAGAGAGAAAGTTGCTAGGGCCTTAATGATCTTTGCAACTTCACTAGCCATTGGATAGATCCTGGAAGACTGGCAAGTAGCAAATGTTTTTCTTTCAAGAAGGGCGATGGGTATAATCCAACAAACTATAGACCAGTGAGTCTCTCATCCGTGGTTGGGAAGCTGTTGAAGAGAATACTTAGAATGTACATGCATTTGGAAACGCATGGCTGAATTAGGGACAATCAACATGGTTTTGTGTGGAGCAGATCATGCCTTACTAACTTGGTTCGATTTGTGGAGTAGGTGACAAAGGTGATCGAGAGGATGGAGCAGTAGATGTTGTGAACATGCTTTTTAGTCAGGCTTTTTTTAACAAGGTCCCTCATGGTAGGCTCATCTAGTAGAGTAAGATGCATGGAATCCACCGTGGCTTGGTTGCTTGGATTCAGAATTGGCTTGCCTGTAAGGCAGAGGGTAGTAGTGGAATAGTTTTTTTTATGGCCAGAGGTCCATGACCAGTGGCGTTCTGCACAAATCTATCCTGGGAACTCTACTGTTTGCGATACATATAAATGACTTGTATAAAAATGTAGTTTGGTGGGTTCATAAGTTTGCAGATAACAAAAAGATTGGTGGAATTGTTTGGATAGTGTAGCAAATGTCAAAGATTACAGTGAAATTTGGATCAGTAGAAAACGTAGGCAGAGAAATGGCAGGTGGAGTTTAATGCAGGTAACTGTGTGTTGCTGCACTTTGGGAGATAAAATGTTAACGAAAAGTAGACAGTTAATGCCAGGACACTGAGTGCACTGATGTACAGAGTAATCTTGGGGTTCAAGTCCATAGCTCCCTGAAAGTGGCCATGCAGGTAGGTATGGTGGTAAGAACATATGGCATACTTGCCTTTATTGGTTAAGGAATTGATACGAGACTCAGGATGTATGGTGCAGCTTCATTAGGTCTTGGTTAGGTCACAGTTAGTGTTGCATTCAATTCTGGTCACCACATTACAGAAAGGATAGGGAGGCTTCAGAGTAGGTGCAGTAAAATCTCATCTCTGCTCTCACTGCACATTGATCAGTAGTGGCTTTAAACACTATGACAAGTCGTATCAGCAAAATTGTCAATAATCATTTTGTACATTATTTTTAATGTGTAATAGAACTATTAATCAGTATTGGACATTCATTCATAACAACTGGGTAGCTACAATTAGAGTCAGAGATGTACAGCACGGAAACAGACCCTTTGGTCCAACCCATCCATGCCGACCAGATATCCCAACCGAATGTAGTCTCACCTGCCAGCACCTGGCCCATATCCCTACAAACCCTTCCTATTCATATACCCATCCAGACGCCTTTTAAATGTTGCAATTGTACCAGCCTCCACCACTTCCTCTGGCAGCTCATTCCACATACATACCACCCTCTGTGTGAAAAAGTTGCCCCTTAGGTCTCTTTTATATCTTTCTCCTCTCACCCTAAACATATGCCCTCTAGTTCTGGAATCCCCGACCCCAGGAAAAAGACTTTGTCTATTTATCCTATCCATGTCCCTCATGATTCTATAAACCTCTATAAGGTCACTCCTCAGCCTCCGACGCTCCAGGGAAAACAGCTCTAGCCTGTTCAGCCTCTCCCTATAACTCAAATCCTCCAACCCTGGCAACATCCTTGTAATTTGGAGATGCCGGTGTTGGACTGGGGTGTACAAAGTTAAAAATCACACAACACCAGGTTATAGTCCAACAGGTTTAATTGGAAGCACACTAGCTTTCGGAGCGACGCTCCTTCGTCAGGTGATTGTGACTGAGCGTCGCTCCGAAAGCTAGTGTGCCTCCAATTAAACCTGTTGGACTATAACCTGGTGTTGTGTGATTTTTAACATCCTTGTAAATCTTTTCTGAACCCTTTCAAGTTTCACAACATCTTTCCGATAGGAAGGAGACCAGAATTGCACGCAATATTCCAACAGTGGCCTAACCAATGTCCTGTACAGCCGCAACATGACCTCTCAACTCCTGTACTCAATACTCTGACCAATAAAGGAAAGCATACCAAACGCTGCCTTCACTATCCTATCTACCAACGACTCCACTTTCAAGGAGCTATGAACCTGCACTCCAAGGTCTCTTTGTTCAGCAACACTCCCTAGGACCTTACCATTAAGTCCTGCTAAGATTTGCTTTCCCAAAATGCAGCACCTTGCATTTATCTGAATTAAACTCCATCTGCCATTTCTCAGCCCATTGGCCCATCTGGTCTAGATCCTGTTGTAATCTGAGGTAACCTTCGCTGTCCACAACACCTCCAATTTTGGTGTCATCAGCAAACTTACTAACTATATCTCTTATGCTCACATCCAAATAATTTATATTAATGATGAAAAGTAATGGACCCAGCAGCGATCCTTGTGGCACTCCACTGATCACAGGCCTCCAGTCTGAAAAACAGCCCTCCACTACCACCCTCTGTCTTCTACCTTTGAGCCAGTTCTGTCTCCAAATGGCTAGTTCTCCCTGTACTCCATGAGATCTAACTTTGCTCACCAGTCTCCCATGGGGAACCTTGTCAAATGCTTTACTGAAATCCATGTAGATCACATCTACAGCTCTGTCATCATCAGCCCTCCTTGTTACTTCAGAAAACTCAGTCAAGTTTGTAAGACATGATTTCCCATGCATAAAGCCATGTTGACTATCCCTAGTCCGCCCTTGCCCATCCAAATAGGTGTACATCAATTTCCCTCTGACAACTTGCCCACCACTAACGTCAGGCTCACCAGTCTCCAGTTCCCTAGCTTGTCTTTACCACCCTTCTTAAACAGTGGCGCCACATTCGCCAACCTCCAGTCTTCCGGCACCTCACCTGTGACTATCAATGATACAAATATCTCAGTCAGAGACCCAGTAATCATTTCCCTAGCTTCTCACAGGGTACACCTGGGTTCTGGGGATTTATCCACTTTTATGCATTTCAAGATATCCAGCACTTCCTCCTCTGTAATATGGATATTTTTCAAGATGTCACCATCTATTTCACTACATTCTATATCTTCCATGTCCTTTTCCACAGTAAATACTGATGCAAAATACTCTAACATCTGACCCATCTCCTGTTGCTCCACACAAAGGCCGCCTTGTTGATCTTTGAGGGGCCCTATTCTCTCCCGAGTTACCCTTTTCTCAATACATTTGTAAAAACCCTTTGGATTCTACTTAACTTTATTTGCCAAAGCTATCTCATGTTCCCTTTTTTCCCTCCTGATTTCTGTCTTAAGTATACTCCAACTTCCTTTATACTCTTAAGGAGTCACTCGATTTATCCTGTCTATACCTGACATATGCTTCCTTTTTCTTAAACAAACCCTTAATTTCTTTTGTCATCCAGCATTCTCTATACCTACCAGCCTTCCTTTCACCCTGGCAGGAATACACTTTTTCTAAACTCTCGTTATTTCATTTCTGAAAGCTTCCCATTTTCCAGCTGTCCCTTTACCTGCAAACATCTGTGCCCAATCTGCTTTTGAAAGTTCTTCGCTAATACCTTGGCCTTTCTCCAATTTAGAACTTCAACTTTTAGATTTGGTCTCTCCTTTTCCATCACTATTTAAAAACGAATAGAATTATGGTCCATGGCCTCAAAGTGCTTCCCCACTGACACCTCAGTCATCTGCCCTGCCTTATTTCCCAAGAGTAGGTCAGGTTTTGCACCTTCCCTAGTATAGGTACATCCACGTACTGTATCAAAATTTTCTTGGACACACTTAATAAATTCCTCTCCATCTAAACCCTTAAAATTATGGCAATCCCAGTCTATATTTGGAAAGTTAAAATCCCCCACCATAACCACCCTATAGCTGATATCTCCTTACAAATTTGTTTCTCAATTTCCAGTTGACTACACCAGGGGGTCTATAATACAATCCCAATAAGGTGATCATCCCTTTCTTATTTCTCAGTTCCACCCAAATAACGTCCCTGGATATATTTCCGGGAATATCCTCCCTCAGTACAGCTGTAATGCTATCCCTTATCAAAAATGCCACTCCCCCCTCCTCTCTTGCCTCCCTTTCTGTCCTTCCTGCAGCATTTGTATCCTGGAACATTAAGCTGCCAGTCCTGTCCATCCCTGATCCCTGTTTCTGTAATTGGTATGACATCACAGTCCCACATTCCTGACCATGCCCTGAGTTAATCTGCCTTCCCTGTTAGGCCTTTTGCATTCACATAAATGCAGTTTAATTGATCAGTCCTATCTTGTTCTCTGCTTTGTCCGTGCCTGCCCTGATTGTTTGATTTGCCTTTGTTCTCAACTGTACCAGTCTCAGATTGAAACCTTTCTTCACTATCTCCCTGGGTTGTACTCCTCCACCTTACTCGCTTAAATCCTCCCAAGCAGCTCTAGTAAATCTCCCTGCCAGTATATTAGTCGCCTTCCAATTTAGGTGCACTCTGTCCTTCTCGTGTAGGTCACTTCGACCCCAAAACAGCTTCCAGCGATCCAAAAATGTGAATCCTTTTCCCATACACCAGCTCCTCAGCTATGCATTCATCTGCTCTATCCTCCTATTCCTGCCCTCACTAGCTCGTAGCACCAGGAGTAATCCAGATATTACTACTTTCGAGGACCTCCTTTTAAAATTCCTGCCTAACTCGCTGTAATCTCCCTTTCACTTCCTATATCATTGGTTCCAGTGTTTACAGTGACCTCCTGCTGGCCCCTCTCCCCCTTGAGAACATTCTGCACCCTCTGAGACATCCTTGATCCTGGCACCAGGGAAACAACACACCGTTCTGATTTTTCACTGCTGGCCACAGAAACGTCTATATGTAACTCAGACTAGAGAGTCACTGAACACAATTGATTGCTTTGAACCCGATGTACCTCTCATTACATTAGAGTCAGTCTCAATACCAGAAACTTGGCTATTTGTGCTTTGTTCCCCTGAGATTCCATCACCCCCTACATTTTCCAAAACAGCATACTTGTTTGAAATGGGGATAGCCACAGAAGATTCCTGCACTACCTACCTATCTCTCTTACCTTTCCTGGAGTTAACCCATCTGACTGTATTTGAGACTCATTTCTCCCCCTCCAACAACTTCCCATAACTGCCATCCATCACATCCCCTTGCTCTTGTAAATTCCTCATTGCCTCACAAACCAATTCATTCTCTCTCTCTCTCTCTCTGTCTGTCTCTCCTGCACTGACCTCACCATGTGCTTCCTTTGTCTGTTCTTCTCCCTTTTAGAAGTGTTGTTTTTTTAACTCCAGAGTTCCAAAACAATGCAACACCATATGAAACAGTAATTTCTGCTCCTGGAATTCAACAAAATCCCCTCCAACACCCAAAATACCTCAAAAAAAGGAGCAGCTATTAGAGCCAGAAATTGTCCCCGTCCTCCATCGTGGATCACCCAGAATCTAATTGAGCTGCATTATTGAACCTGTTACTAATAAACCATTGAGTGATACTGCAAAAAAGGATGCCATTCAGAAACTCAGCCAGCTTTCCTCACAAACATCTGCACAGAGGTATTTGTCCCCATCTCGATGTCAATTTATAGATTTTGCTTTTCAGAAAATAATCTTTTGCTGTCTTGAATGCATGATTTGTACTGACCTCACCACACTCTCAGGCAGAACAATCCAGATCCTAACCATTTAATGCAGGAAATAATTTCCACGTGTTGCCATTACTTCTTTTACCACTTACCGAAAATAAATACTTTCTGGTTCCCAATTCTTTCACCAATGGGAACATTTTTACCCAATGTACTCTGAGTTAATGGATGCACTAAGTTCTGAAAATATTTTATGCTTCCTAAATTTTAGAACTAGTTACATTCACTATGCACAGAATAATCAAGAAAATTGAAATATTCCTCTGAATTCAATCTGAGATTTAAGGACAGTATTGATGTAACCTTGCTTATATTTAATTGGTCCTTAGTAATGACATTTCTAAGTTCTTTACTGTTGGTAATGCAGAAAATTTCTGCACTTAATTCAAATATTAACTCATCTTGATTTTAACATGATGAGGTTGGAGAACTAAAGTAATTTGTTTTGTAACTGGGACTGAGGGCTAAATATCAATCTCAGTACATGTTTCTATGTCCTTGTGCACTTGATTGACACCACGTCCACAAGCATCCCCATTACCGATGCTCGGTAGCAGCAATGCGTATTACCTACAAGATTCACTGTAGAAGTTCACCAAAGATCCTTCGACAGTACCTACTCAATCCATGACCACTTCCATCTAGAAGGACAAGTTCAGCAGGTGAATAGGAGCACCACCCCTGCAAGCTCCCCTCTAAACCACTCACCATCCTAAGTTGGAAATATCACTGTCACTGGGTGAAATTCCTGGAATTCCCACCCAAAGGCATTGTGGATCACCCACAATGGACAGTTAGACTGCAGTGGTTCAAGAAGCTCATTCCCACCTTTTGAATTTGGCAACTAGGAATGAGCAATAAATGCTGGCCCAGCCAGCGATGCCCGATTCCCATGACTGAAAAAACAGAGACAAACTCAATTGGGAATTGTAATTTATTGCTCTTGATGTCATGGAAGGCACTGCTTGAGTTCTGATGGGATGCTCTGAGGCTTCTCATTGTCATCTATGTCATTCAGGGCCTGGGAACATTCCACCTGCTTCTTGTCTTCAGTTCAGTTTACTGGAACAGAAACTCCCTTACTTTACAGTTATATCTGTGTCAGAAATACTGTTATTAATAAACTGTGGTTCGTGTTCTTTCTCTGTGGCCCCCAGGCTACGTGCTGCTTCCTTCTCAGAACTTTGTGCTGAGAAACTTGCCCTCGCTCTCAGTACAAACCAGTCACTGATGGAGTTGTCCATCTCACTCAATATCTTAACCAACAATCCTGTCCCCTCATTGCTCCACCGTGTACAAACTGCAGCGTCTGCAATGGATCAAGTGAGTGTTTATGAGCTGCTTCAGTATTAGAAATACAATACAGATTAGTTTCAATACGTTTTTGTATTTATTATTGAACACTAACCCCAGTCTGCCCGTTATTTACACAGTGTTTCCACCTCTATAGTTTCTGTTTAATTGTGGGGAAATGAATTCACTCCAGATGGGGAAGTCGCTCCGATCGAGACTGAGGGGGACTGTGTGAACCTTGGAAGTTATAAGCATCACTGCTGTCATCATTTTTTGCTGATTCTGCACCCACCCCTACTTCTTTCAACCGTCTGTGCTGAAGGTTGAAATTCTATTGAAGATTTTCCAGTCTCCACTCGAGCTAAGCGAGGGTCATCTCTCATTGTGAGGTCAGAGGCCCAGACATTCAGAGACACGGCCTCACAGTGTGGTTTCTACAGGATATCTCTGCCTCAATGTTTTCTGTTGGGAACATGCACAGGCATGAAGGAGCCAGAATGGGACTCTGTCTTGGCTGCAATGGAACACTAACAATTACACTCAATATTCGTGGGCCTGTGGGGTACGTTACTCCAGGTTCCTGCTCACTACCGTACCCAGTAAGCCTGCTGGAAGGTGAATCTGTGTCGGAGTGAAAGGGGACTGTGCCTCTCAGCTGAGAGGAAATCCTCTGCCAATAACATCCACCCTCTGGATTCACTCAGTGACAGCTCTGTTTTGGATATTCCTGGGTTTGTCTTTTCCTGGGGTCGGGCTCCACAATCAAGCAGCTCCAGGGAGAGAGAAATAAAGGATAAGCTTGTGAATGGAACAGTGAGCACAAAACCCCGGGTTCCTGGTAACTGCACAAACAGGAGTAAGTTGCAAGACTCTGGTGGGAGCTATTTCTCACTGAGTGACAGAACTTTCCTACACTTTGTTAGAATGATCTCCTCACTCTTTTGCATTATATTGAAGTATTTCCAGTACTGCTTTTTCTTTTGAAGAGAATATTCTATCAGTGATAGTATAGTGACTGGAAATGGCAGAATAGAAGCATGTATGAGAACCAAGTATTAAAACAAAATCTTCTGATCATACTTTTTGTAGAAAGATTGTCCCATTTCTTTCTCTGTCATGCCATGTGCTGATCCTGATACAGGAACTGGTGTAAAAGACAGCAGATGGAAATGTGTTGCTGGAAAAGCGCAGCAGGTCAGGCAGCATCTAGGGAACAGGAGAATCGACGTTTCGGGCATTAGCCCTTCTTCAGGAATAAGGGCTTCCTGAAGAAGGGCTAATGCCCGAAACGTCGATTCTCCTGTTCCCTAGATGCTGCCTGACCTGCTGCGCTTTTCCAGCAACACATTTCCATCTCTGATCTCCACCATCTGCAGACCTCACTTTCTCCTAAAAGACAGCATGCCAGTGACACTCACACAACAATGCAGAATAAAAACTGAAAGAACTGTGGATGCTGTAAATCAGAAAGATAAAATAGAAATTGCTGTAAAAGCACAGCAGGTCTAGCAGCATCTGTGGAGGGAAATCCCTTCTGACGATGAATCACTCTACCCGAAATGTTATCTCTGATTTCTATCAACAAATGCTGCCAGACCTGCTGAGCTTTCCAGCAATTTTTAGTTTTGTTTCTGAAAACGATACAGGCTCACTGAGCCTTCACAGGTGATGATGGCTTTTCCTGGAGCATTGTTTTATTTTCAGGGGTTCAGAGCTTGTTCGATATCGGTGTCTTGACCCATTCACAGATGCAACAGATGTCAGGTTGGCTGGCCAGGCTAGAATTTTTGTCCAACCCTAATTGCTTAGAGGGCAATTAAGAGTGAACCACATTGCTGTGGGTCTGAAATCACATGCAGGTTAGATGAGGTAAGGATGACAATTTCCTTCCCTGAACATCAGTGAAACTGATGTGTTTTCTTTCCCTAATAAGTAATAATGGTTTCATGGTCATCATTAAACTCTTCATTCCAGGATTTTACTGAATTCCGATTCCACCATCTGCCATGTCAGGATCTGAACCCAGTTTCCAGAACATTCCCTGCGTCACTGGATTCCTGGCCAGTCATGTCCATATCCGTGAATAAAAACAAATCACCTTGCACATGGTGATCCATGTAGGTATCAAGAACACAGGAGGGACAACGAAAGGGATTCTGCTGAGGGAACCTGACCATCTGAGGATTAAATTTAAACACAAGATGACAATTTGAACAGACTCTGCACTGCTCCGATGAAATTGTCAATGTGGAAATCGGACCATAGTTTGGCATCTGAAGCTGAATAATAGATGTAGGACAAATGAGTTTTGATTCATGGGATACGGACACCAGCCCTGGGTGAAAGAGACTGATGAACTGTTGGACAGTCTTCATCTTCACTGAGCACAACTAACTCTTTGTAATTCTCTTCCACAGAGAGCAGCAGCTGCTGAGTCATTATCGCGAATCAAGGTTGAGTTTGACAGAAGTTGGATCTACAAGGGAATTAATTAATGTTTATGGGAGTGGAGATGGAGTCAGCTGGAGTGTGGAGAAGATCAATCTGCTTTCATGGGGAGGTTTAATTGTCCCCATGATGCCCTGCTGATAGTGGTTAGGTGACATGGGAGGCTATGAGCTGGCTCAGTGCTATTGTGACAATTGAGATTTTGTTCCATGATTGTTGCAAGACTGGTTATGACATCCCCTGAAATTAAGCTTGTTAGATACTCCCTTCAACAATAGTAATTACACTAGAGGCCTTTTTCCCACTCCAAGCACTCCCACTACAGTCCAAACTTCCAACCATTGTTTGTTTAAGGGAGTGGACTGCACAGTACTCACCCCACCCTCCTCTAAATGCTTTCTAATTTCGAGCTTTTAAAGATGCACTTAACCAGCACAATCTTAAAAAATTTACTGTTCTCTTCTCAAGCTGCTTTAAGCAGAAATCAACGCTATCCTCATGTACCACATCCTCACAATCTGTTTCAGTGATACTGACCTGCAGAACACTCCTTCCAGTCTGCTCAGTGATACTGACTTGCTGCACCCTCAGAAACATAGAAAATAGCTGCAGATGTTGGCCATTCAAGGCAGCACCATCATTCAATAAGATAATGGCTGATCATTCAATTTCAGTACCCACTCCTGCATCCTCTCCATACCCCTTGATCCCTTTAGCCTGAAGACCCATTTCCAGCTCCCTGAATATACATCTAATGACCTGGTCCCAACAGCTCTCTGTGGTAGACAATTCCATAGGTTCAATGGCTGTCCCCATTCTTCTAAATTCCAGTGAGTACAAACCCAATTGATCCAATCTTTCTTCATATGTCAGTCCAGCCATCCTTGGAATCAGTCTGTTGAAGCTTTGTGAGATTCCCTCAATAGGAAGAATGTCCTTCCTCAGATTGGAAGACCACAATACTGCACGGAGTACTCAAGGTGTGGCCTCCCAAACGTCCTATATAACTGCAATCAGACATTCGTCGTCCTGTATCAAATCCTCTCACTCTGAAGGCCAGCATGCCATGAGCTTTCCCCCATTTCCTGCACCTGCATGCTAACCTTCAGTGACCGTTCCACCATAACACCCAGGTCTCGTTAGACTTCACCTTTTCCTAAACTGCCACCATTCAGATCATAATCTGCCTTCCTGTTTTTGCCATAAAGTGGATAACTTCTCATTTATCCACATTATGTTGCTTTTGCAGTATTTACCCTTTCAGCCAGCCTATCCAAGTCACTCTGCAACTTCTGAGCATTCTCCTCACAACACACACTACCACTCAGCTGTCTGCACATTTGGAAATGTTGCATTCAATTCCTTCATCCAAACTATTAACGTGTATTGTGAACAGCTAGGGTCTCTATGGTACCCCACTCATCACTGCCTGCCACTCTGAGAAGCAACAGTTTATTACAACTCTCTGCTTCCTGTCTGCCAACCTGTTCTCTATCCACATCAAATCACAACCTCCGATACCATGAGCCATAACTTTCCTTACTAATCTGTTGTGTGGAACCTTGTCAAAAGCCTTTTGAAAGCCCAAAGTCTCAACATCAACTGATTCACCCTTGTGTACTGGACACATCGTCAAAAATTCCAGACGGTTTGTCAAGCATGATTTCCTTTCGTGAATCCATACTGATTAAGACCAATCGTGTCACTGCTTTCCAAATGCTTAGTTATTATGTCCTTAACATTTTCCCTTCCATTGATTTCAGGCTAACCGGCCTATCATTGCCCATTTTCTTTGTCCATCCTTTTTTTTTAGAAAAAAAGGCAGTCACATTAGCTCCCCTCCAGTCATAGAATCACGACAGTGTAGAAATAAGCCATTTGGCCCAACAAGTCCACACTGACCCTCTGAAGATTATCCCACCCAGAACCATTCCCCTACCCTATTACTCTACGTTTTCCTGGCTAATGCATCTAGCCCACACATTCCTGAACACTTTAGTATTGCCAATTCAACTAACCTGCACATCTTTGGACTGTGGGAGGAAACCAGAGCACACAGGGGAAACCCATCAGACAATGTGCGAACTCCACACAGACATTCACCTAAGGCTAGAATTGAACCCCAGGTTCCAGATGCTGTGAAACAGAAGGGCTAACAACTGAGCCACCATGCTGCCAAGTCTTTTAGAGCCCTTCCAGAGTTTACAGAATGCTGGAAAATGATCAACAATGCATCGGGTGACTTCATTAAGGACATCCTTAAAGATGGAGAGCACAAGGCCCAGGGGATTTATTAGGTTTTATTTCCATCGATTTCCCTTATAGTCATGGAGTCCTCCAGCATGGAGATGGGCCCAAACTGATACATGCCGACCAACATGTCCTCCACCTTATCCCCATTTCCCTGTGCTTGGCCCATATCCTTCTAAACCTTTTCTATCCGTGTATTTGTCCAAATGACTTTTAAATGTTGTTAATGTGCCCACTTCAATCACTTCCACAAGCAGCTCATTCCAAATGCATTTCCCCTCAGTTACCATTTCGTTCTTTACCTACTAACTTTAAACTGATGCCCTCTAGTCCTCGATTCCCCATGCCTGGGATAAAGATTGAGTGCATTCACACTTTCCATGCCTCTCATGATCTCGTACACTTCTATAAGATCCAGCCTCCGTTTCTTGCACTCTGAAGAAAAAAAAGTCCTAAGCTTATCCAACCTCTCCTCAGAACTCAGACAGTTGAGTCCTACCAACATGCTCATAAATTTCTTCTTCAGTCTTTCCAGTTTAGTAACATCCTTCCTGGAGCAAAGTCACCAAAACTGAATGCAATACTCCGAAGTGCAGCCTCATCAACGTCCTGTATATCTGTAACTCAACTTCCCAACTTCTATATTCAATGCCAAAACTGATGAAGGCTAGTGTGCCAAATATCTTCTCCACTTTCAGAGAACCATGCACCTGAAATGCAAGGTCCCTCTGTTCCAGTACACTCCTTAAAGCCCAAACATTCGGCATGAAACTCCCGGTCTCTTTCATATCTTTCTCCTCTCGACCTAAACCTATGCCCTCTAGTTCTGGTCTCCCCACCCCAAGGAAAAGACCTTGTCTCTTTTCCATATCCATGCCCCTCATGATTTTATAAACCTCTAAGGTCACCCCTCAGCCTTCAAAGTTCCAGGGAAACAGCCCCCCATCCTATTCAACCTCTTCCTATAGCTCAAATCCTCCAACCCTGGCAACATCCTTGTAAATTCTTTCTGAATCCTTTCAAGTTTCACAATATCCTTCTGTTAGGAAGGAGACCAGAATTCCATGCAATATTCCAACAGTGGCCTGACTAACATTCCTGTACATCGGTAAAATGACCTCCCAACTCCGATACTCAATACTCTGACCAATAAAGGAAAGCTTGTCGTACGCCTTCTTCACTATCCTATATACCTGCGACTCTACTTTCAAGGAGCGATGAACCTGCACAGCAAGGTCTCTTTGTTCAGCAATACTTCCTTGGACCTTACCATTAAGTGTATAAGTCCTGCTAAGATTTGCTTTCCCAAAATGAAACACTTCATATTTATCTAAATTAAACTCCATCTGCCACTCCTCAGCCCATTGGCCCATCTGATCAAGATCCCGTTGTAATCTGAGGTAACTTTCTTCGCTGTCCACAACACCGCCAATTTTGGTATCATCTGCAAACTTATGAACTATACATGCTATGTTCACATCCAAATTATTCATATAAATGATGAAAAGTAGTGGACCCAGCACCAATCCTTGTGGCACTCCAATGGTCACAGGCCTCCAGTGTGAAAAACAACCCTCCACCACCACTATCTGTCTTCTACCATCAAGCCAGTTTTGTACCTAAATGGTTAGTTCTCCATGTATTCCATGAGATCTAACCTTGCTAACCAATATCCCATGGGGAACCTTGTCGAACGCTTTACTGAATCTATACAGATCACGTCCACCACTCTGCCCTCATTATTCCTCTTTGTGACTTCTTCAAGAACCTCAAACAAGTTCGTAAGACATAATTTCCCATGCACAAAGACATGTTGGCTATCCCTAATCAATCCTTGCCTTTCCAAATACGTGTAAATCCTGTCCCTCAGTATTCCCTCCAACAACTTGCCTACCACTGAAGTGAAGTTCACCAGTCTATAGTTCCCTGGCTTGTTCTTACCACCTTTCTTAAATAGTGGTACCATGTTAGCCAACTCTAGTCTTCCTGCACCTCACCTGTGACTATCGTTAATACAAATATTTCAGCAAGGGGCCCACCAATCAGTTCCCTAACTTTTCATAGAGTTCTGGGTTACAGCTGATCGGGTCCTGTGGATTTACTTCGGTATGTTAAACTCCATTTGTCATTTCTCCGCTCACTTCCCTAGCTGATCAAGGTCCTGCTGCATTTTCTGATAATCTTCCTCACTGTCCACGACACCAACTATTTTCTTGTTATCAGCAAACTGACTACTCATACCTTGTACACTCTCATCCAAATCACTGATATAGATAACAAACAACAATGAGCCCAGCACCAACGCCTGTGGGACAGTCACAGGCCTGCAGTCTGACCAGCATTCTTCAACTATTACCCTCTGCTTCCTACTGTCAAGCCAATTTTGTATACAATTTGCCAGCTTGCCCTGGATTCCATGAGAGCTAACCTTCCAGAGCAGCCTACCATGTGGAATCTTATCAAAGGCTGTAAGGCTTTAGACTACATCCACCCAGACTATGTCTGTCACTCTGCCCTTGTCAACCTTGCTGGTCACTTCATCAAAGAACTCTTAACAAATTTGTGAGGCATGATCTCCCATCCACAAAGCCATGCTGACTGTTCCTAATCAAAGTGTGTCTTTTCAAATGCATGTCCACCTTGTCCCTCACAATCCTACCAAGTGACTCACCCACCACAGATATTAGGTTTACTATAGTTCTCAGGCTCTTTGTGCCCTATAATTGGGAAATGTTTTTTATAGGAGAAAGTGAGGTCTGCAGATGCTGGAGATCAGAGCTGAAAATGTGTTGCTGGAAAAGCGCAGCAGGTCAGGCAGCATCCAGGGAACAGGAGAAACGACGTTTCGGGCATAAGCCCTTCTTCAGGAATGATTCCTGAAGAAGGGCTTATGCCCGAAACGTCGATTCTCCTGTTCCCTGGATGCTGCCTGACCTGCTGCGCTTTTCCAGCAACACATTTTCAGCAAATGTTTTTTATATCCCACTATGAAATTAAGAAAACATTGATGTAATATCTGTGCCATTTCCCCAGTTTTGGAGGGAGGCTGTTGATTAAGGGAGGTCTCTGGGTCTATAAACCCCGCCCCTCCCCCAATTCCAACAGCACCACGTGACCTCCGCTCTGGGGCTCACGTTCGAACTCCCCGCCGTTGGCCACCAACTGCAGCGGATCGCATGCGCCCTTGTAAGAACTACAACTCCCATTAGGCTCCGCGGACCGATCCTCCCTGATACCAAGCTCACCGGCTCTTATTGCGCAGGCGCTATCTCCCAGGGCAGCATGGGTAATGTAGTCAGATTAATGTCTAGAATCTGATTTACCTCTTCTTCAGAAATGGAAGGAGCTGCTGGAAAATGTGTTGTAGACCGAGGGGAACAGATGGTAGGTGGGTCCAGAGCGAAAGAATGTGCCTTTTTGTTGAATATTTGAGCCCGTTCCTTGCCATGTTTGTCCCTGATCAGTTGCAGCCAGACATTTCACTGTTTCCCTGTTTATCTCGGGCAGTGCTCCCTCTCATATTCAACTCATGGCACTCTGCTTCTGGTCCCCAGTTATTGTTTCTCCTTTATGGGGATCACTTTAAAACTTCATCATCACTCTGAATTCCATCTGTTTCCCAATTTCCTGGAGGATCTCTTACTGTGAGATGACTCACTTACTCAGCTTCATGATGCAATGCTGGATCTGAAATAGGTACATCCCCAGTCAGTGAACAATGTTGTTGTTCTAACAAACACTGACAAAAACATTCTACAAACTCTGCTTCAGGATCACTCTTGCAAATGAGACTGGCCCGGACTACATGAAGATTGAAGTCCCCCACAATTGTTCCCTTGTCTTTTCACAAATCCATAAGTACCTGTTTAATTTAGTGTCTAATGATGCAGTGCTGTTAGGCAGGTGCTAGACTGTTCGTCCCTTTGCAATTCCTGGTGCATCATCCTTCCAAATTGCTTTCCTACCGACTGTATTTCATAACCTGACGATAAATAATTTGTCAGTCTTACTTTTGTTATCCCTAATCAAAAGGTTCCTTCCTGCTGCATTCCCATTCTGCCTGTCTCTCTGTAAATTGAGTACTGTAGAATATTTATGTCCCACCTTTTATTCGCGTTCACAAAGTCTCTCTGATGATCAGATCAAAGTCATTTATCTCTCCACCCCGAAGCTCTCAGCTTCATTTCTGATGAAGGGCTTTTGTCTGAATGTCGATTTTCCTGCTCCTTGGATGCTGCCTGACCTGCTGTATTTTTCCAGCAACACACTCTCAACTCTGATCTCCAGCATCTGCAGACCTCACTGTCTCATAAATGTGAGCTGTTGCATTCTGGTGAGGTGATCCAGGGCAGGACTTATACATTTAATGGTAGGGTCTTGGGCAGTGTTGCTGAACAAAGAGACCCAGGGGTACAGCTGCATAGTTCCTTGATAGTGCCGTTGCATGTCAACAGGGTGATGAAAAAGGCACTTGGTACACCAGCCTTTATTGGTCAGTGCATTGAGTAAAGGAGTTGGGACATCACACTGTACAGGACAATGATAAGGCGACTATTAGAATACTGTTATCAATTCAGATCTCCCTGCTGTTGGCCACCATACTCAGCTCTGCCCCCTCACTCTCTTGAGTGTTTTGGGATATTCCTCATGTATTCCACCGTGAAGCCTAACACAAAGTAATTGTTCAGTTCCTCAGCCATTTCATTGTTCCCCACCACTACTTCTCCAGTGTCCTTTTCCAGTGACCCAGTATCCACTTTTGCCTCTCTTTTGCCCTTTACATATCAAAAGAAACTCTTACAGTCTTCCTTTATATTACTGGCTAACTTACCCTTATATTTAATCTTCTCTCTCCCCTTATTCCTTTTTTTGTTGCCCTCTGTTGGTCTTTGTAAGCTTCCCAATCCCCTGGTTTTCCACTGCCCTTCACCACATTCTGTACTTTCTCTTTTGTTTTTCTGCAATCCCTAGCTTCCCAACTCAGCTATTGTTGTCTCATCCTCCCTGGACCATGCTTCTTTTTCCTCGGGATGAATCTCTGTTGTGTCTCCTGAAATACTCCCAGAAACGTCTGCCATTGGTATTCCACTGTCCTGTCAGGCACCTCTCCCAGTCAATTCTACCCAGCTCCTCCCTCATGACTCTGTCGTTGCTTTTATTCAGCTGTAATACCGTTCCTTCTGATTCTCCCTTCTCCTCTCAAATTGCAGAGTAAATTCAATCATATGATGGTCACTGCCTCTTAAGGTTCCTTCACCTTAAGTTCCCTGATTAAGTCTGTCTCATTGAACAACACTAAATCCAGTATTGGCTGCTCCCTCATGAGCTCCACCACAAGCTGCTCCAAAAAGTCATCTTGTAGACATCTTTTTGCACATTCACCCCATGTCTGCGTGGGTTTCCTCCCACAGTCCAAAGATGTGCAGGTCAGGTGGATTGGCCATGCGAAATTGCCCATAGTGTTAGGTGCATTAGTCAGAGGGAAATGGGCCTGGGTGGGTTACTCTTCAGAGGGTCAGTGTGGACTGGTTGGGCCGACGGGCCTGTTTCCACACTGTAGGGAATCTAATCTAATCCAGACATTCCACACATTCCTTTCCTTGCAATCCACTACCAACCTGATTTTCCCAGTCGGCCTGTGTATTGACATCCCCCAAGATCACTGTAACTTTACCTTTCCTCCTCATCTTTTCTATCTCCTGGTGTATCTTGTACCCCAGCTCCTGACTGCTATTTGGAGGCCTGTACATAACACCATCTGTGGTTCTAACCACTCAAATTCTATACCATCTGACCCTCCTTCATTTCTTGCTATTGATTGAATTTCATTTCTGACCAATAAAGCAACCCCACCCCCTCTGCCCCCCGTGTAGCCATGTCTACGTGATGCCCACTGCATCATACCTGCTCATTTCAATCTGTGCCACAAGTTCATTTACCTTATTCCTTACACTGCGTGCATTCAGATGGAACACCTTCAGCCCTGTATTAATCTTCCCCTTCTCATTATCATTTATTTGTCGAGTGTTTTTGAAGTTTGAATGCTAATCCTTTCCATACGCTCTGCCCTATTTGTATCTGTGCTGGAGATTTTAATAACTTCTCCTGAGATCGCTATTCTTATCTCCTCCTGGGTTTCCTAATTTCCCCTCGAAAAAATCGCCCCCTTCCCCATTTAGTTTGAATCCCTGTCTACAGTCCTAGTTAAGCGATTTGCTAGGACTCTAGTCCAGCATGGTTCAGATGAAGACCATTCTATCAGAACAGGTCCCTTCTTCCCAGGTACTGGTGCAAATGTCCCAATGAATTCAAAGTTAAAATTCACACAACACCAGGTCATAGTGCAAAAAGTTTGTTTGGAAGCAATAGCTTTTAAAGCACTTCTCCTTCATCAGGTGCTTCATGTTTTGTGACTTTTAACTTTGTCCACCCCAGTCCAAAGCTGGCACCTCCAAGCCATGAATTCAAACCATTTCTCCCACACCAATCTTTCAGCCACACATTTACTTGCTTAATCTTACTGACCCTGTGCCAATTAGTTTGTGACACAGCCTATTCAGTCTCAGCCTATAGCTCAAACTCTCCAACCCTGACAACACACTTGTAAATCATTTCTGAACTCTTTCATGTTTCACAACATCCTTCCGATAGGATGGAGACCAGAATTACACACAATATTTCAAAAGTGGCCTAATCAATGTCCTGCATAGCCACAACATGACCTCCCAACTCCTACACTCAATGCTCTGACTAATAAAGGAAAGCATACCAAATACCTTCTTCACTATCCTATCTACCTTCGACTCTACTTTCAAAGGTCTCTTTGTTCAGCAATACTCCCCAGGACAAAACCATTAAGTGTATAAGTCCTGCTATGATTTGATTTTTCAAAACGCAGCTCCTCACATTTATCTAAATTAAATTCCAACTGCCACTCCTCAGTCCATTGGCCCATCTGATCAAGATCCTGTTGTAATCTGAGGTAATGTTCTTCACTGTCCACTACACCTCCAATTTCGGTGTCATCTGCAAACTTACTATATTCCCTATGTTCACATCCAAATCATTTATAAAAATGTCGAAAAGTAGTGGACCCAGCACCGATCCTTGTGGCACTCCACTGGCCACAGACGTCCAGTCTGAAAAGCAACCCTCCACCACCACAACCCTCTGTTTTCTACCTTCGAGCCAATTCTGTATCGAAATGGCTAGTTCTACCTGTATTCCATGACATCTAACCTTGCTAACCATGAAATACCTTGTCAAACGCCTTACTAACATCCAAATAGATCACGTGTACTGTCCTACCATGATCAATCCTCTTTGTTACTTCTTCAAAAGACTAAATCAATTTTGTGAGACATCAGTCCTAGCCTTTGAAAACACACGTTCATCCTGTCCCTCAGGATTCCCTCCAATAATTTGTCCACCACCGAGGGTCAGGCTCACTGGTCTATAGTTCCCTGTCTCTTCCTTACTACCTTTCTTAAATACTGGCACCACATTAGCCACCCTCCAGTCTTCCAGCACCTCACCTGTGACTATCGATGATACAAATATCTCAGTAAGAGGCCCAGCAATCACTTCCCTAGCTTCCCACAGAGTTCTAGGGTACACCTGATCAGGTCCTGGGGATTTATCCACTTTTATTCATTTCAAGACATCCAGCACCACTTCCTCTTTATTTTGGACATTTTCATGATGTCATCTTCCATGTGTTACGACATGATGGTAAACCCTTCTGCTAATTAAACCAAGCACACAGAAAATTGGCTCATAATCTGTTCAAGTATGAGGGACAGAGAACTGCCCAAATTCCACTATTTAAAGAAGAAATACGAATTTTAGTCTTTAACTATAAAATTGACCACTAAATGACTATTTACAGCCTCAGCTTCCTTTCTCTTAAAGGTTTTTATCTACCTCCCATTCTATAACAATATACTGATCCAATAAGAGCTCTGATTAAAATTAGAGCAACGTGCTTTTCAAAACCAGACTGCGCCTGTCGTCTCCAGTGTTGGTCTTCTGTTTGTAGATCTCCCTGGGTCGTCTTCAGTCTTCTGCTGCAAAGATGGTTCATATGAAAAAGGTACCTTCAATCGTGAGTGTTGTGAATAGTAATCTTTCAATGGCAGTTGATGCTCTCTCTCTGGCTAACTGTCCAAAATGCCTGATTTTTATACCCGAAACGTCAGATCATCTAATTGGTTGAATGTTGTCAGAACAGTAAAATTCAAATTTGATTGTGTTTTCTCATCTTGGGGCATAATTTAACCTGATTGGTAAAATTCCAACTGCTGCGAAAACAACTGAGGTATCTACATTACAACCAAATGTTATACCTTTCAATTTTCCTGGACATTCTGTGAATGCTAGTCAGTCACATGATAGATGCTTGCAAGCTTTCAGCTTTCACTGTCCCTTAAAGGTACAGTGCACACCTTCAACTTCATAACACATGCCCTTCTCCACAGGAAACACTGATGCAAAATGCTCGTTTAGTATCTCCCCATCTCCTGTGGTTCCACATAGAGGCTGCCTTGCTGATCATAGAGGGGCCCTATTTTCTCTCTAGTTACCCTTTTGACCTCACCTGGGTCCCACAGGGTGCAGCCTGGTGAAAAGGCCTCAGGCCTCAGGCCTATGCTCCCCTCTGGAGGTTGTTCTTATCCAAGGCTTTCCTGGCCCCAGTCATTTTGGATCTTCACTTTGCAGCTTTCCCAACAAAAGTTCCTGGGCATAAAAGAGGAAAAAGATAATTTGAAAAGTGGGAGTGAAAGCACTTTGATGCAAAATTACACAGCAGGATCCTAGGTTTAAAAGCACTCCTTCTTCCTCATCCCCATCTCCATCCTCAATGCATTGCATAACATCACAGCAACATCAAAATATAACAAATCAGAAGACAGCAATTAACCAGAGGCTGGAAACTTGAATAAACACACAGAAACACAAACTCTCACAACCAGGCAGGCGAGAGAGAGAAAACAGGGTTTGAGAATGAATCTGACAATTTCTTGTATACATTTATTCTCGCTGAGGGGTTTGTGGACTCCTCCTCTGCAAATCTGACACATTGCACCGTCTGTCAGTCTGCTCCCTAAGGAGGTCTCTGAATCATTGGTCCCACACTCGTGTCTAAGAGCCTGACTGAAGACACCCTGACACACACAGGGCTGGGAAGGGAGGGGGTATTTGCTGAGGATCTCTCGGGAACCTCCTGGTGGACATGTGGTTCCCAGAATCAAATGCTCTTTCGCTGTCCCAATCTGTCTGTCTCTGTCTCTCTCTCTGTCTCTCTCTCTGTCTGTCTCTGTCTCTCTCTCTCTCTCTCTCTCTCTCTCCTGAGGGATAGGATCTATTTATATTTAGAAAACAGTGAACTTATCAGTGACAGGCAACATGGTTTTGTGTGGGGGAGATCGTGCCTTATCAACTTAATAGAGTTCTTCGAGGAAGTGACCAAGTTGATAGATGAAGGAAGGGCTGTTGATGCCATATACATGGACTTTAGTAAGGTGTTTGATAAGGTTCCCCATGGTAGACTAATGGAGAAAGTGAAGTCACATGGTGTGCAGGGTGTTCTAGCTCGGTGGATAAAGAACTGGTTGAGCAACAGGAGACAGAGAGTAGTAGTTGAAGGGAGTTTCTCGAAATGGAGAAAGGTGACCAGTGGTGTTCCACAGGGGTCAGTATTGGGGCCACTGTTGTTTATAATATACATAAATGATCTGGGAGAGGGCACTGTTGGTATGATCAGCAAGTTTGAAGATGACACAAAGACTGGTAGAGTAGCAGAAAGAATAAGGGACTGACAGAGAATACAGGAGGATATAGATAGGTTGGAGAGTTGGGCGGAAAAGAGGCAGATGGATTTCAATGCAGACAAATGTGAGGTGATGCATTTAGGCAAGACTAATTCTAGAACAAATTATACAAAAAACGGAAGAGCCTTGGGAAAAGTCGATGGGCAGAGAGATGTGAGAGTGCAGGTCCATTCCTCCCAGGTACTGGTCCCAATGTCCCATGAATTCAAAGTTAAAATTCTCACAACACCAGGTTATAGTGCAAAAGGTTTGTTTGGAAGCAATAGCTTTTAAAGTGCTGCTCCTTCTTATATTTAGAAAAGAGTGAACTTATCAGTGACAGGCAACATGGTTTTGTGTGGGGGAGATCATGCCTTATCAACTTAATACAGTTCTTAGAGGAAGTGACCAAGTTGATAGATGAATGAAGGGCTGTTGATGTCATATATATGGACTTTAGTAAGGTGTTTGATAAGGTTCCCCATGGTAGACTACTCCAGACAAATGTGAGGTGATGCATTTAGGCAAGACTAATTCTAGAACGAATTATACGATGAACAGAAGAGCCTTGGGAAAAGTTGATGGGCAGAGAGATCTGGGAGTGCAGGTCCATTGTACCCTGAAGATTGCTGCACAGGTGGATAGAGTGGTCAAGAAGGCATATGTCTGCTTGCCTTCATTGGACAGGGTATTGAGTATAAGAGCTGACAAGTCATATTAAAATTGTAAAGGACATTGGTTCGGCCGCATTTGGAATACTGTGTGCAGTTCTGGTCACCACATTCCCAAAAGGATGTGGACGCTTTGGAGAGGGTGCAGAGAAGTTTTACAAGGATGTTGCCTGGTATGAAGAGCAGTTGAGTCGTTTAAGTTTATTTTCATTAGAAAAAGGTAGATTGAGGGGGGACCTGATTGAGGTTTACAAAATCAGGAAGGGTATAGACAAGGTGGATAGAGATAAGCTTTTTCCCAGAGTGAAGGATTCAATAACGAGAGGTCACACTTTTACGGTGAGAGGTGGAAAGTTTAAGGGGGATACACATGGCAAGTACTTCACACAGATGGTGATGGGCGTTTGGAACGTGTTGCCAGTCAAGGTGGTAGAGGCAGGCACGGTAGATACATTTAAGATTTGTCAGGACAGATGCATGAGTAGGTGGGGAGCAGAGGGATACAGATCATTAGGAATTGACCGACAGGTTTAGACAGTACATTTGGATTGGCTCAGGCTTGGAGGGCCGAATGGCCTGTTCCTGGGCTGTAAATTTTCTTTGTTCGTTGTCTCTCGCTGTCCCTGTGTTTCTCTGCCTCTTTCTGTCTCTCCTTGCCCTGCTCGACATGCAGCCATTTCTAACTTAACTTTCAATCTCTTATTTCCTTTCCCCTTCTCAAATATATCAGCAGCGATTGGGAATGAAAAGCATTGATCACATGTCTACTCTTCAATATCCACATTTCCCCTCCCGCCCCCACAACCCCACCCACCCGACCCCAAACTGTCCCCAGTACAGGACTGTGGTTTTTATGGGGACTGTGCACAGGTTTTGTCAGGGGAGAGAGTCAGTGAGGGTCTGAGCTCAATTATCATCACAGAAGTGCCTTTTGTGTGTGTGTGTGTGTGTGTGAGTGAGAGAGAGAAAGACAGAGAGAGAAAGATCATGCCTGGTATGTATGTGTCCATCTGAGTGCACAGTTTCAGTGTCAATGCAGTCACTCCTTAATGTGACTGTGTGTAAACCATGTGGTTATGTACCTGACCCAGGTATGATTCACAAACCATACAGCGTCCCTCACTCTCATTCACTCGCTCTCTCACACGTGTATACACACACACACCCTCGCATACCACATTCAGGTCTTCACGCGCACTCTCTCACAGGTACACTCCCTCTCACAGGCACAACCTCTCTCTCAGGCATTCTCTCTCGCAGGCACACCCTCTGACATACAATATGCATGTGTACACCCTTCCTTTCACATGCACACACTCTCTTAGATGCACATACTCTCTCTCGCATGCATTCTCTCTCACACGCGTACACATTCTCTCTTTTGTGTATGTGCACCTTCTCTCTCGTACACATTCTATCTCTCGCACACATTCTTTCACGCATGCTTGTACTTCATCTTCCCCACATGCATTCTCTTTCTCTTGCACCCACTCTCTTTTGCACACGCTATCTCTCTCACATGGACACGATCTCTCTTGCATGTGTACACGCTCACTCACTCTCATACACACACAATCTTTCTCTTGTGCACGCATGCACTCTGTCTCTCTTATACAGAGACACTCTCTTACAAGGATGCACACTCTCCCGCACATGCACACTCTCTTGTGCACAGTCTCTCTTGTTTGCACACACTCTCTATCACTCGCACACAGTCTCTTTCTCTCATGCAAGCACACATTCTCACTCTGTTGCATGCTCTCTCTCGTACACACTCTCTCTCACACACGTGCCTAATGTCTCAAGCATGCAAACACTCTTCCTCTTGCGCCTGTGCATACTCTCTCTCTCGCATACACGCACACACTTCCTCTTGCATTTGCACACTCTCTCCCTCTTGTGTTTGCACACTGTCTCTCTTGGATTTGTGCACACTCTCACACATTCGCGTAAACTCTCTCTCTCACACTGATGTAAACTCTCTCTCTTGCATTTGCACACACTTTCTCTCTCTCGCTGTTACATTTGCACACTCTATCGTGCATTTGCACACTGTCTTTCTCACATTTGCTTACACTCTCTCTCATGCACACTCTCTCTTGTATGCACACTCTCTCTCGCAGGCACACCCTCTCTCGGAGGTACACTGACATACAATGTGCATATCCACACTTCCTCTCATGTGCACACACACTCTTTCTCTTACATGCACATTCTGCGTTGCACACGTACACATTGCTCTTTTGCGCATGCACACGTTCTCTCTCGCACACGCACTCTCACATGCACACCATCACCATCTCACACACATTCTTTCTTTTTTCTGTATGCTCACATTCTTTCTTGCACACGCACTCTATCTCTCACACGTGCACGCTCTGTCTCGCATGCACGCACTTCCTTTCTCCTGCATGCAATCTCTCTCTCTCATGCATCCACTCAGTTTTGCATACACTATCTCTCTCTCACACACCCGCTAAATCTCTTGCATGTGCACACGCTCATTCTCTCTCATGCACTCAGACACTCCTTCCCTTGTGCACGCATGCACTCTGCCTCTCTTGCACAGGGACACTCTTACAAGGACACGCTCGCTTTCTCTCACATGCACAGTCTATTGCATGCACGCACACTCTTTCTCTCGCATGTGCATACTCTCGCTCTTGTTCGCACACACTCTCTTTCATCCATACGCAGTCTCTTTCTCTCATGCAGGCACACACACTCTCTCTCTTTCTCACATGCTCTCTTTCTCACACATTCTCTCGCATGCTCTCTCTCTCGCGCACTTTCTCAAAGACACACTCCCTTGTTTGCACCCACACAACCTTTCTGACACTGCATATGCACTCATCTTTTGCATGCACACTCTTGCTTTCATACGTACACTGTCTTTTGCACATGCGCAGAATGTCTCGCTCATGTACACACTCTTCCCCTTGTAAGCATGCATACTCTCTATCGCATACACACACACTTCCTTTTGCATTCGCGCACACTCTCTCTCTCATGCATTTGCACACACTCTCACATTCGCGTAAACTCTCTCTTTCCCATTGACATAATCTCTCTCTCGTGTGTTCGCACACACTTTCTCTCTCTCTCTCTCTCTCTCTCTCTTGCATTTGCACATACTCTTTCTCACGTTTGCATTCACTCTCTCTTTCACATTCATGTACTGTATAAAACAGTGTACTAGTCTGAGATGGGGATTTCTACAGGAGGGCCCTGTATGACCTGCCTCCCTCTCCTACCTTTCCTGGAGGTCCCCCATCTCGCTGACTGCATCTTTGGTTTATCTCCCTCCCTGCAACTGCCATCCATCACACCCCGTAGCTCCTGTAAATTCCTCATTGCCTCTAACGGTCGCTCCAACCTACAAAGGTAGGCAATCTGACAGCATTTGCAACAAGACATACTTTGTAGAAACATCATTCCCAGTACCATGGAAACTATCCCTAATCTCCCACGTCCGACAGGAAGAGGACATCTCGCTCCCAAAGGCATTCTCACTGCACTTTAACAATCCACACACCGAGAAAATAGCACAGTCTTACTGCTTGAAAAACACTGCCCTCGGATAACTTGGGACCTGTATTATATATTTTTTTTAAATTTAATCAAGAGAGATCTCAATAAAGCATATGCACAAAAGCCCCATTCAATTCATTATTGTAGATTTAAAAAGAGGTGTAAGGATGGACTTTTCAAACAAAATTAACTGAGTTTTCTCCACAGCTGTGAATTTCACTGTATTTCTGAGACTGAACTCCATGTTCAGAGCTTGAAACCAAACAGCACAGGCTTTCAGCTGGGAGGGTCACTCCAGGGTCAGACAGTGATGCAGGGTCACTGCTAGGTCACATGGCTGTGCAGGGTCAGTGCTGGGTCAGACAGCAGTGCAGGGTCATTGCAGGACCACATGGCGGTGCAAGGTCATGACAGGGTCACACGGCTGTACAGGGTCACTGCAGGGTCACATGGCTGTGCAGTCACTGCTGGGTCACATGGCGGTACAGGTTCAGTGCAGGGTCACTGCAGGGTCACATGGATGTGCAGGGTCACTGATGGGTCACAGGGCTGTGCAGGGTCACTGATGTATATCGTAGTGAACAGCTGTCCCGGTGTATATCGTAGAGAACAGCTGTCCCGATGGAAATTGCAGTGAACAGCTGTCCTGGTGTATATTTAATAGAATAGCTGTCCTGGTGTATATTGTAGAGAACAGCTTTCCCAGTGTGTATCGCAGGGACTTCATGTGACTGCACATGGGACAGAATATCCCAAGATTCAGTGAGATATGGAGAGCAAGATTTGCTTCCTTTTCTTTCCTTCCGTTCTGCTGCTGTGCCTCCTCAATAAGACATGGGGTGTGAAAGGCTCATGCAGCTTGATGGGAAAGATGTCTCCATTCTGACCAATGGGCAGCAAGCTCCTCCCAGTCATGAAACAGAGTATCCCTGAAAGATAGCAACTGCGCATACTTATCACTGCCCACTGGAATGAAGAATCTACTGTTTGCCATGGAACCATTGGGGATGTTTTTCTGCCATTGGCAATGTCCTTGAGGGAAAGAAACCCGACAGTGGCCCATCCAATCACTCATTGTATTAATCACTGCACAGTCCCAACAAAGGAATGAAACTGGATGGACCGCATTACATCTACCAATGCATTAACATCATTAACATCAAGCCAGGGGAATCAACCCTGGTTCAATGGTGAATGCAGGAGGGCATGCCAGGAGCAGTACCAGGCATACCTAAAAATGAGGTGCCAACCTCGTGCAGCGACCAAACCTGCATGGCCAAACAGCACAAGAAACACCAAATAGAACTAAGTGATCCAATAACCAATGGATTAGATCTGAGTTCTGCAGTTCTGCCACACCTAGTCAAGAATAGTGATGCACATTTAAACAACTCACTGGAGGAAGCATCACAGATATCCCCACCCTTACTGATGGAGGGGTCTCACACATTCATGCAACAGATAAGAGGACAGCATTAGCAGCGATTTTCAGCTGGCAATGCCAAGTGGATGAGCCTTCTCCATTGGTCCCTGACATCACTGATATGAATCGACTTGGTTGAAAACTCATTTCAAATCAGATCAAGAAATGGATAAGCAGTGTAAAGGTATGGGCCCTGCCTATATTCTGGCAATAATACTCTTGGCTGTGCTCCAGAACCTGCTGCCCACCAAGGCAAGTACTGCTCCAGCACTGGCACCTACTGACTTTGTGGAACATTGCTCAGGGATGTTCCAACACAAAAACACAGGGCAGATCCAACTCAGCCAATTCCCCTCCATCAGTCGACACTCGCTCAGCAGTGAAGTGATGGAAGGTGTCATCAACAGTGTTGTCAAGCACCTTCTCAGCAATAACCTGCTCAGCGATGCCCAGCTTGGGTTCTGGCAGGGCCACTCAGCTCCTGAGCTTGTTACAGACTTGATTCACAAACTGACAAACAGCTGAATGAGGTGAGGATGACAGACTCCCTCCAAGGCCACTATTTCGACTTCAGTGATATCATCTGACCTTACCACAGTCTCAGCTCATTTGCTGAAACTCTCATTCATTCATTTTGTTAACTCTAGATGTCATTATCTAAACCCACTCCTGGCCAGCATCCCACGTACACCCTCCCAGTAATCTCAAGAATATTGAAAACTCTACTCCGAAATGCTCACTTGTACCAAAACGTGCTGATCAATCAAAAGACTCCCATTTATAAGCAACAACAATTTACTTTTGCACCTTTGAATTAATTCCTGGCTGTAATCATTGCAATCTCCCTGCACCACACACCCATTCATATCACAATAACTGTGAAACGCTTCTGTGGTGTTTCCTCCGGCATTTATAGTGGCCTGTCCCTGCCGCTTCCGGTTGTCAGTTTCAGCTGTCCACTGTAGTGGCCGGTATATTGTGTCCAGGTCGATGTGTTTGTTGATGGAGTTTGTGGATGAGTGCCATGCTTCTAGGAATTCCCTGGCTGTTCTTTGTTTGGCTTGCCCTATAATGGTAGTGTTGTCCCAGTCAAATTCATGTTGCTTGTCGTCTGCGTGTGTGGCTACTAAGGATAGCTGGTCGTGTCGTTCCGTGGCTAGTTGATGTTCGTGGATGCGGATCGTTAGCTGTCTCCCTGTTTGTCCTATATAGTGTTTTGTGCAGTCTTTGCATGGGATTTTGTACACTACATTAGTTTTGCTCATGCTGGGTATCGGGTCCTTCGTTCTGGTGAGTTGTTGTCTGAGTGTGGCTGTTGGTTTGTGTGCTGTTATAAGTCCTAGTGGTCGCAATAGTCTGGCTGTCAGTTCAGAGATGTTCTTGATGTATGGTAGTGTGGCTAGTCCTTTGGGTTGTGGCATGTCCTCGTTCCGTTGTCTTTCCCTTAGGCATCTGTTGATGAAATTGCGAGGATATCCGTTTTTGGCGAATACCTTGTATAGATGTTCCTCTTCCTCTTTTTGCAGTTCTGGTGTACTGCAGTGTGTTGTGGCCCTTTTGAATAGTGTCTTGACGCAACTTCGTTTGTGTGTATTGGGGTGGTTGCTTTCATAGTTCAGGACTTGGTCTGTGTGTGTGGTTTTCCTGTGTACCTTAGTGGTGAATTCTCCGTTTGGTGTTCTCTGTACCATCACGTCTAGGAATGGGAGTTGGTTGTCCTTTTCTTCCTCTCTCGTGAATCGGATTCCTGTAAGTGTGGAGTTGATGATCCGGTGTGTTTTCTCTATTTCCGTATTTTTAATAATTAGAAAGGTGTTCAAAGTTTGTGAGAAGGTTTGTAGCTCGGGTGCTCATTGCTGTGGTTCTGTTCGCCGAGCTGGAAGTTTTTGTTGCAAACGTTTCTCCCCTGTCTAGGTGACATCCTCAGTGCTTGGGTTTCTTCTGTGAAGCGCTTCTGTGGTGTTTCCTCTGGCATTTATGGTGGCCTGTCCCTGGGAAACACCACAGAAGTGCTTCACAGGAGAATCCCAAGCACTGAGGATGTCACCTAGACAGGGGACGAAACGTTTGCAACAATAGACAATAGACAATAGGTGCAGGAGTAGGCCATTCAGCCCTTCGAGCATGTACCGCCATTCAATATAATCATGGCTGATCATTCCTAATCAGTATCCTGTTCCTGACTTATCTCCATAACCCTTGATTCCACTATCTTTGAGAGCTCTATCCAACTCCTTCTTAAATGAATCCAGAGAGTGGGCCTCCACTGCCCTCTGGGGCAGAGCATTCCACACAGCCACCACTCTCTGGGTGAAGAGGTTTCTCCTGAGCTCTGTCCTAAATGGTCTACCCAGTATTTTTAAGTTGTGTGCTCTGGTTCGGCACTCACCCATCTGTGGAAATGTGTTTCATACTGCGAGAGTGTCCAATCCTTTCATAATCTTATACGTCTCAATCAGATCCCCTCCTAATCTTCAAAATTCAAGGGTATACAAGCCCAGTCGCTTCAGTCTTTCAGTGTAAGGTAATCCTGCCATTCCAGGAATTGACCTCGTGAACCTACGGTGCACTCCCTCAATAGCCAGAATGTCTTTTCTCAAATTTGGAGACCAGAACTGCACACAGTACTCCAGGTGTCGTCTCATCAGGGCCCTGTACAGCTGCAGAAGCACCTCTTTGCTTCTATACTCAATTCCTCTTGTTATGAAGTCCAGCATGCTATTAGCCTTCTTCACTACCTGCTGTACCTGCATGCTTGCCTTCATTGACTGGTGTATAAGAACACCCAGATCTCTCTGTACTGCCCCTTTACATAAATTGATTCCATTGAGGTAGTAGTCTGCCTTCCTGTTCTTGCCACCAAAGTGGATAACCATACTTTTATCCACATTAAACTGCATCTGCCATGCATCTGCCCACTCACCTAACTTGTCCAGGTCACCCTGTAATCTCCTAACATCCTCATCACTTTTCACTCTGCCACCCAGCTTTGTATCATCAGCAAATTTGCTAATGTTATTGCTGATACAATCTTCTATATCATGAACATATATTTTAAAAAGCTGTGGTCCCAGCACGGATCCCTGCGGTACCCCACTGGTCACTGCCTGCCATTCCGAAATGGAGCCGTTTCTCACTACCCTTTGTTTCCAATTAGCCAACCAATTTTCAATCCAATCTAGTACTTTGCCCCCAATACTATGCACACTAATTTTACTCACTAACCTTCTATGTGGGACTTTATCAAAAGCTTTCTGAAAGTCCAGGTACACTACATCTATATATTGTAGGGAGCAGCTGTCCCGGTTTATATCGTAGTGAACAGCTGTCGCTGTGTATATTGTAGAGAACACCTGTCCCGATGTATATTGCAGTGAACAGCTGTCCTGGTGTTTAATGTGGAGAACAGCTGTCCTGGTGTATGTTGTAGTGAACAGCTGTCCTGGTGCATATTGTAGAGAACAGCTGTCCCAGTGTATATCGTAGTGAACAGCTGTCCCGGTGTATATTGTAGAGAACAGTTGTGCCGATGTATATTGCAGTGAACAGCTGTCCTGGTGTATATTTTAGAGAACAGCTGTCCTGGTGTATATTGTAGTGTACATCAGTCCTGGTGTATATCGTAGTGAACAGCTGTCCCGGTGTATATTGTAATGAACAGTTGTCCGGGTGTATTTTGTAGAGAACAGCTGTCCCGGTGTATATTGTCGTGAACAGCTGTCTTTGTGTATATTGTAGGGAGCAGCTGTCCCGGTTTATATTATAGTGAACAGCTGTCCTGGTGTATATTGTAGAGAACAGCTGTCCTGTTGTATATTGTAGTGAACAGCTGTTCTGGTGTATATTGTAGAGGACAGCCGTCCTGGTGTATATTGTAGAGGACAGTCGTCCTGGTGTATATTGTAGAGAACAGCCGTCCTGGTGTATATTGTAGAGAACAGCTGTCCTGGTGTATGTTGTAGTGAACAGCTGTCCTGGTGTATATTGTAGAGAACAGCCGTCCAGGTGTATATTGTAGAGAACAGCTATCCTGGTGTATGTTGTAGTGAACAGCTGTCCTGGCGTATATTTTAGAGAACAGCTGTCCTGGTGTATATTGTAGTGTACATCTGTCCCGGTGTATATCGTAGTGAACAGCTGTCCCGGTGTACATCATAGTAAACAGCTGTCCCGGTGTATATTGTAATGAACAGTTGTCCCGGTGTATTTTGTAGAGAACAGCTGTCCCGGTGTATGTTGTAGTGAACAGCTGTTCCAGTGTCGATTGTGAGAACAGCTGTCCTGGTGTAAATTGTAGAGAACAGCTGACCCGGTGTATATTGTAGTGAACATCTGTCCATGTGTATATTGTAGGGAGCAGCTGTCCTGGTTTATATCGTAGTGAACAGCTGTCCCTGTGTATATTGTAGAGAACAGCTGTCCCGGTGTATATTGTAGTGAACAGCTATCCCAGTGTATATTGTAGAGAACAGCTGTCCTGGTGTATGTTGTAGTGAACAGCTGTCCTGGCGTACATTTTAGAGAACAGCTGTCCTTGTGTCTATTGTAGGGAGCAGCTGTCCCGGTGTATATCGTAGTGAACAGCTGTCCCGGTGTATGTTGTAGTGAACAGCTGTCCTGGTGCATATTGTAGAGAACAGCTGTCCCAGTGTATATCGTAGTGAACAGCTGTCCCGGTGTATATTGTAGAGAACAGCTGTCCCAATGTATATTGCAGTGAACAGCTGTCCTGGTGTATATTTAATAGAACTGCTGTCCTGGTGTATACTGTAGAGAACAGCTGTCCCAGTGCGTATCGCAGCTGTCCCCGTATATATTGAAGTGATCAGCAGTCCTGGTATATATTGTAGAGAACAGCTGTCCTGGTGTATGTTGTAGTGAACAGCTGTCCTGGTGTATATTGTAGAGAACAGCTGTCCCGGTGTATATCATAGTGAACAGCTGTCCTGGTGTATGTTATAGTGAACAGCTGTCCTGGTGTATATTGTAGAGAACAGCTGACCCGGTGTATATCGTCATGAACAGCTGTCCTGGTGTATGTTGTAGTGAACAGCTGTCCCGGTGTATATTGTAGTGAACAGCTGTCCTGGTGTATGTTGTAGTGAACAGCTGTCCCGGTGTATATCGTAGTGAACAGCTATCCTGGTGTATGTTGTAGTAAATAGCTGTCCCGGTGTATATTGTAGAGAACAGCTGTCCCGGTGTATGTTGTAGTGAACAGATGTCCCAGTGAATATCGTTGTGAACAGCTGTCCCGGTGTATGTTGTAGTGAACAGCTGTCCTGGTGTATATTTTTGAGAACAGATGTCCTGGTGTATATTGTAGAGAACAGCTGTCGCAGTGTATATCGTAGTGAACAGCTGTTCCAGTGTGTATTGTAGAGAACAGATGTCCTGGTGTATATTTTCGAGAACAGATGTCCTGGTGTATATTGTAGAGAACAGCTGTCTCAGTGTACATCGTAGTGAACAGCTGTCCTGGTGTATATTGTAGAGAACAGTTGTCCTGGTGTATGTTGTAGAGGACAGCTGTCTCAGTGTACATCGTAGTGAACAGCTGTCCTGGTGTATATTGTAGAGAACAGTTGTCCTGGTGTGTGTTGTAGAGAACAGCTGTCTCAGTGTACATCGTAGTGAACAGCTGTCCTGGTGTATATTGTAGAGAATAGCTGTCCCAGTGTATATCGCAGTGAACAGCTGTCCCCGTGTATATTGCAGTGAACAGCTGTCCTGGTGTATATTGTAGAGAACAGCTGTCCTGGTGTATATTGTAGAAAACAGCTGTCCTGGTGTATATTGTAGTGAACAGCTGTCCCGGTGTATGTTGTAGTGAACAGCTGTCCTGGTGTATATTTTAAAGAACAGCTGTCCTGGTGTATGTTGTAGTGAACAGCTGTCCTGGTGTATATTGTAGAGAACAGCTGGCCCGGTGTATATTGTAGTGAACGGCTGTCCTGGTGTATATTGTAGTGAACAGCTGTCCCGGTATATTTTGGAGAGAACAGCTGTCCTGGTGTATATTGTAGTGATCAGCTGTCCCAGTGTATATTGTAGTGAACAGCTGTCCTGGTGTATATTGTAGAGAACAGCTGTCCCGGTGTATATTGTGGCGAACATCTGTCCTTTTCTATATTGTAGTGAACAGCTGTCCTGGCGTATATTGTAGTGAACAGCTGTCCCGGTATATATTGTAGTGAACAGCTGTCCTGGAGTATATTGTAGTGATCAGCTGTCCCGGTTGAAATTTAGTGAACAGCTGTCCTGGTGTATATTGTAGAGAACAGCTGTCCCGGTGTATATTGTCGTGAACAGCTTTCCCGGTGTATATTGTAGGGAGCAGCTGTCCCGGTTTATATTATAGTGAACAGCTGTCCTGGTGTATATTGTAGAGAACAGCTGTCCTGTTGTATATTGTAGTGAACAGCTGTTCTGGTGTATATTGTAGAGAACAGCTGTCCTGGTGTATATTGTAGAGAACAGCCGTCCTGGTGCATATTGAAGAGAACAGCTGTCCTGGTGTATGTTGTAGTGAACAGCTGTCCTGGCGTATATTTTAGAGAACAGCTGTCCTGGTGTATATTGTAGTGTACATCTGTCCCGGTGTATATCGTAGTGAACAGCTGTCCCGGTGTACATCATAGTAAACAGCTGTCCCGGTGTATGTTGTAGTGAACAGCTGTTCCAGTGTATATTGTAGAGAACAGCTGTCCCGATGTATATTGCAGTGAACAGCTGTCCTGGTGTATATTTAATAGAACTGCTGTCCTGGTGTATACTGTAGAGAACAGCTGTCCCAGTGTGTATCGCAGCTGTCCCCGTATATATTGAAGTGAACAGCAGTCCTGGTATATATTGTAGAGAACAGCTGTCCTGGTGTATGTTGTAGTGAACAGCTGTCCTGGTGTATATTGTAGAGAACAGCTGTCCCGGTGTATATCGTAGTGAACAGCTGTCCTGGTGTATGTTGTAGTGAACAGCTATCCTGGTGTATATTGTAGAGAACAGCTGACCCGGTCTATATCGTCGTGAACAGCTGTCCTGGTGTATGTTGTAGTGAACAGCTGTCCCGGTGTATATTGTAGTGAACAGCTGTCCTGGTGTATGTTGTAGTGAACAGCTGTCCCGGTGTATATCGTAGTGAACAGCTATCCTGGTGTATGTTGTAGTGAACAGCTGTCCCGGTGTATATTGTAGAGAACAGCTGTCCCGGTGAATGTTGTAGTGAACAGCTGTCCCAGTGAATATCGTAGTGAACAGCTGTCCCGGTGTATATTGTAGAAAACAGCTGTCCTGGTGTATATTGTAGTGAACAGTTGTCCCGGTGTATGTTGTAGTGAACAGCTGTCCTGGTGTATATTGTAGAGAACAGCTGTCCTGGTGTATATTGTAGAAAACAGCTGTCCTGGTGTATATTGTAGTGAACAGCTGTCCCGGTGTATGTTGTAGTGAACAGCTGTCCTGGTGTATATTTTAAAGAACAGCTGTCCTGGTGTATGATGTAGTGAACAGCTGTCCTGGTATATATTATAGAGAACAGCTGCCCCGGTGTATATTGTAGTGAACGGCTGTCCTGGTGTATATTGTAGTGAACAGCTGTCCCGGTATATATTGGAGAGAACAGCTGTCCTGGTGTATATTGTAGTGATCAGCTGTCCCGGTATATATTGGAGAGAACAGCTGTCCTGGTGTATATTGTAGAGAACAGCTGTCGCAGTGTATATCGTAGTGAACAGCTGTTCCAGTGTGTATTGTAGAGAACAGATGTCCTGGTGTATATTTTCGAGAACAGATGTCCTGGTGTATATTGTAGAGAACAGCTGTCTCAGTGTACATCGTAGTGAACAGCTGTCCTGGTGTATATTGTAGAGAACAGTTGTCCTGGTGTATGTTGTAGAGTACAGCTGTCTCAGTGTTCATCGTAGTGAACAGCTGTCCTGGTGTATATTGTAGAGAACAGCTATCCTGGTGTATATTGTAGAAAACAGCTGTCCTGGTGTATATTGTAGTGAACAGCTGTCCCGGTGTATGTTGTAGTGAACAGCTGTCCTGGTGTATATTTTAAAGAACAGCTGTCCTGGTGTATGATGTAGTGAACAGCTGTCCTGGTATATATTGTAGAGAACAGCTGCCCCGGTGTATATTGTAGTGAACGGCTGTCCTGGTGTATATTGTAGTGAACAGCTGTCCCGGTATATATTGGAGAGAACAGCTGTCCTGGTGTATATTGTAGTGATCAGCTGTCCCAGTGTATATTGTAGTGAACAGCTGTCCTGGTGGATATTGTAGAGAACAGCTGTCCCGGTGTATATTGTGGCGAACAGCTGTCCTTTTCTATATTGTAATGAACAGCTGTCCTGGTGTATATTGTAGTGAACAGCTGTCCCGGTATATATTGTAGTGAACAGCTGTCCTGGAGTATATTGTAGTGATCAGCTGTCCCGGTTGAAATTTAGTGAACAGCTGTCCTGGTGTATATTGTAGAGAACAGCTGTCCCGGTGTATATTGTCGTGAACAGCTGTCCTTGTGTATATTGTAGGGAGCAGCTGTCCCGGTTTATATTATAGTGAACAGCTGTCCTGGTGTATATTGTAGAGAACAGCTGTCCTGTTGTATATTGTAGTGAACAGCTGTCCTGGCGTATATTTTAGAGAACAGCTGTCCTGGTGTATATTGTAGTGTACATCTGTCCCGGTGTATATCGTAGTGAACAGCTGTCCCGGTGTACATCATAGTAAACAGCTGTCCCGGTGTATGTTGTAGTGAACAGCTGTTCCAGTGTATATTGTAGAGAACAGCTGTCCCGATGTATATTGCAGTGAACAGCTGTCCTGGTGTATATTTAATAGAACTGCTGTCCTGGTGTATACTGTAGAGAACAGCTGTCCCAGTGTGTATCGCAGCTGTCCCCGTATATATTGAAGTGAACAGCAGTCCTGGTATATATTGTAGAGAACAGCTGTCCTGGTGTATGTTGTAGTGAACAGCTGTCCCAGTGTATATTGTAGTGAACAGCTGTCCCGGTATATATTGGAGAGAACAGCTGTCCTGGTGTATATTGTAGTGATCAGCTGTCCCGGTATATATTGGAGAGAACAGCTGTCCTGGTGTATATTGTAGAGAACAGCTGTCGCAGTGTATATCGTAGTGAACAGCTGTTCCAGTGTGTATTGTAGAGAACAGATGTCCTGGTGTATATTTTCGAGAACAGATGTCCTGGTGTATATTGTAGAGAACAGCTGTCTCAGTGTACATCGTAGTGAACAGCTGTCCTGGTGTATATTGTAGAGAACAGTTGTCCTGGTGTATGTTGTAGAGTACAGCTGTCTCAGTGTACATCGTAGTGAACAGCTGTCCTGGTGGAGATTGTAGAGAACAGCTATCCTGGTGTATATTGTAGAAAACAGCTGTCCTGGTGTATATTGTAGTGAACAGCTGTCCCGGTGTATGTTGTAGTGAACAGCTGTCCTGGTGTATATTTTAAAGAACAGCTGTCCTGGTGTATGATGTAGTGAACAGCTGTCCTGGTATATATTGTAGAGAACAGCTGCCCCGGTGTATATTGTAGTGAACGGCTGTCCTGGTGTATATTGTAGTGAACAGCTGTCCCGGTATATATTGGAGAGAACAGCTGTCCTGGTGTATATTGTAGTGATCAGCTGTCCCAGTGTATATTGTAGTGAACAGCTGTCCTGGTGGATATTGTAGAGAACAGCTGTCCCGGTGTATATTGTGGCGAACAGCTGTCCTTTTCTATATTGTAATGAACAGCTGTCCTGGTGTATATTGTAGTGAACAGCTGTCCCGGTATATATTGTAGTGAACAGCTGTCCTGGAGTATATTGTAGTGATCAGCTGTCCCGGTTGAAATTTAGTGAACAGCTGTCCTGGTGTATATTGTAGAGAACAGCTGTCCCGGTGTATATTGTCGTGAACAGCTGTCCTTGTGTATATTGTAGGGAGCAGCTGTCCCGGTTTATATTATAGTGAACAGCTGTCCTGGTGTATATTGTAGAGAACAGCTGTCCTGTTGTATATTGTAGTGAACAGCTGTCCTGGCGTATATTTTAGAGAACAGCTGTCCTGGTGTATATTGTAGTGTACATCTGTCCCGGTGTATATCGTAGTGAACAGCTGTCCCGGTGTACATCATAGTAAACAGCTGTCCCGGTGTATGTTGTAGTGAACAGCTGTTCCAGTGTATATTGTAGAGAACAGCTGTCCCGATGTATATTGCAGTGAACAGCTGTCCTGGTGTATATTTAATAGAACTGCTGTCCTGGTGTATACTGTAGAGAACAGCTGTCCCAGTGTGTATCGCAGCTGTCCCCGTATATATTGAAGTGAACAGCAGTCCTGGTATATATTGTAGAGAACAGCTGTCCTGGTGTATGTTGTAGTGAACAGCTGTCCTGGTGTATATTGTAGAGAACAGCTGTCCCGGTGTATATCGTAGTGAACAGCTGTCCTGGTGTATGTTGTAGTGAACAGCTATCCTGGTGTATATTGTAGAGAACAGCTGACCCGGTCTATATCGTCGTGAACAGCTGTCCTGGTGTATGTTGTAGTGAACAGCTGTCCCGGTGTATATTGTAGTGAACAGCTGTCCTGGTGTATGTTGTAGTGAACAGCTGTCCCGGTGTATATCGTAGTGAACAGCTATCCTGGTGTATGTTGTAGTGAACAGCTGTCCCGGTGTATATTGTAGAGAACAGCTGTCCCGGTGAATGTTGTAGTGAACAGCTGTCCCAGTGAATATCGTAGTGAACAGCTGTCCCGGTGTATATTGTAGAAAACAGCTGTCCTGGTGTATATTGTAGTGAACAGTTGTCCCGGTGTATGTTGTAGTGAACAGCTGTCCTGGTGTATATTGTAGAGAACAGCTGTCCTGGTGTATATTGTAGAAAACAGCTGTCCTGGTGTATATTGTAGTGAACAGCTGTCCCGGTGTATGTTGTAGTGAACAGCTGTCCTGGTGTATATTTTAAAGAACAGCTGTCCTGGTGTATGATGTAGTGAACAGCTGTCCTGGTATATATTATAGAGAACAGCTGCCCCGGTGTATATTGTAGTGAACGGCTGTCCTGGTGTATATTGTAGTGAACAGCTGTCCCGGTATATATTGGAGAGAACAGCTGTCCTGGTGTATATTGTAGTGATCAGCTGTCCCGGTATATATTGGAGAGAACAGCTGTCCTGGTGTATATTGTAGAGAACAGCTGTCGCAGTGTATATCGTAGTGAACAGCTGTTCCAGTGTGTATTGTAGAGAACAGATGTCCTGGTGTATATTTTCGAGAACAGATGTCCTGGTGTATATTGTAGAGAACAGCTGTCTCAGTGTACATCGTAGTGAACAGCTGTCCTGGTGTATATTGTAGAGAACAGTTGTCCTGGTGTATGTTGTAGAGTACAGCTGTCTCAGTGTACATCGTAGTGAACAGCTGTCCTGGTGTATATTGTAGAGAACAGCTATCCTGGTGTATATTGTAGAAAACAGCTGTCCTGGTGTATATTGTAGTGAACAGCTGTCCCGGTGTATGTTGTAGTGAACAGCTGTCCTGGTGTATATTTTAAAGAACAGCTGTCCTGGTGTATGATGTAGTGAACAGCTGTCCTGGTATATATTGTAGAGAACAGCTGCCCCGGTGTATATTGTAGTGAACGGCTGTCCTGGTGTATATTGTAGTGAACAGCTGTCCCGGCATATATTGGAGAGAACAGCTGTCCTGGTGTATATTGTAGTGATCAGCTGTCCCAGTGTATATTGTAGTGAACAGCTGTCCTGGTGGATATTGTAGAGAACAGCTGTCCCGGTGTATATTGTGGCGAACAGCTGTCCTTTTCTATATTGTAATGAACAGCTGTCCTGGTGTATATTGTAGTGAACAGCTGTCCCGGTATATATTGTAGTGAACAGCTGTCCTGGAGTATATTGTAGTGATCAGCTGTCCCGGTTGAAATTTAGTGAACAGCTGTCCTGGTGTATATTGTAGAGAACAGCTGTCCCGGTGTATATTGTCGTGAACAGCTGTCCTTGTGTATATTGTAGGGAGCAGCTGTCCCGGTTTATATTATAGTGAACAGCTGTCCTGGTGTATATTGTAGAGAACAGCTGTCCTGTTGTATATTGTAGTGAACAGCTGTTCTGGTGTATATTGTAGAGAACAGCTGTCCTCGTGTATATTGTCGAGAACAGCCGTCCTGGTGTATATTGTAGAGAACAGCTGTCCTGGTGTATGTTGTAGTGAACAGCTGTCCTGGCGTATATTTTAGAGAACAGCTGTCCTGGTGTATATTGTAGTGTACATCTGTCCCGGTGTATATCGTAGTGAACAGCTGTCCCGGTGTACATCATAGTAAACAGCTGTCCCGGTGTATATTGTAATGAACAGTTGTCCCAGTGTATTTTGTAGAGAACAGCTGTCCCGGTGTAAGTTGTAGTGAACAGCTGTTCCAGTGTATATTGTAGAGAACAGCTGTCCTGGTGTAAATTGTAGAGAACAGCTGTCCCGATGTATATTGTAGTGAACATCTGTCCTTGTGTATATTGTAGGGAGCAGCTGTCCCGGTTTATATCGTAGTGTACAGCTGTCCCTGTGTATATTGTAGAGAACAGCTGTCCCGATGTATATTGCAGTGAACAGCTGTCCTTGTGTTTATTGTAGAGAACAGCTGTCCTGGTGTATGTTGTAGTGAACAGCTGTCCTGGTGCATATTGTAGAGAACAGCTGCCCCAGTGTATATCGTAGTGAACAGCTGTCCCGATGTATATCGTAGAGAACAGCTGTCCCGATGGAAATTGCAGTGAACAGCTGTCCTGGTGTATATTTAATAGAACAGCTGTCCTGGTGTATATTGTAGAGAACAGCTTTCCCAGTGTGTATCGCAGTGAACAGCTGTCCCCGTGTATATTGCAGTGAACAGCTGTCCTGGTGTTTATTGTAGAGAACAGCTGTCCTGGTGTATGGTGTAGTGAACAGCTGTCCTGGTGTTTGTTGTAGAGAACAGCTGTCCTGGTGTATGTTGTAGTGAACAGCTGTCCTGGTGCATATTGTAGAGAACAGCTGCCTCAGTGTATATCGTAGTGAACAGCTGTCCCGGTGTATATCGTAGAGAACAGCTGTCCCGATGGAAATTGCAGTGAACAGCTCTCCTGGTGTATATTTAATAGAATAGCTGTCCTGGTGTATATTGTAGAGAACAGCTTTCCCAGTGTGTATCGCAGTGAACAGCTGTCCCCGTGTATATTGCAGTGAACAGCTGTCCTGGTGTTTATTGTAGAGAACAGCTGTCCTGGTGTATGGTGTAGTGAACAGCTGTCCTGGTGTATATTGTAGAGAACAGCTGTCCTGGTGTATATCGTAGTGAACAGATGTCCTGGTGGATGTTGTAGTGAACAGCTGTCCCGGTGTATATTGTAGTGAACAGCTGTCCTGGTGTATATTGTAGAGAACAGCTGTCCCGGTGTATATCGTAGTGAACAGCTGTCTTAGTGGATGTTGTAGTGAACAGCTGTCCCGGTGTATATTGTAGTGAACAGCTGTCCCGCTGTGTGTTGTAGTGAACAGCCGTCGCAGTGTATATAGTAGTGAACAGCTGTCCCGGTGTATATCGTAGAGAAAAGCTGTCCCGGTGTATATTGTAGAGAAAAGCTGTCCCGGTGTATATTGTAGGGAGCAGCTGTCCTGGTGTATATTGTAGTGAACGGCTGTCCTGGTGTATATTGTAGAGAAGAGAAGTCCTGGTGTTTGTTGTAGTGAATGGCTGTCCTGGTGTATATTGTAGTGAACAGCTGTCCCGGTATATATTGGAGAGAACAGCTGTCCTGGTGTATATTGTAGTGATCAGCTGTCCCGGTATATATTGGAGAGAACAGCTGTCCTGGTGTATATTGTAGAGAACAGCTGTCGCAGTGTATATCGTAGTGAACAGCTGTCCTGGTGTATATTGTAGAGAACAGTTGTCCTGGTGTATGTTGTAGAGAACAGCTGTCTCAGTGTACATCGTAGTGAACAGCTGTCCTGGTGTATATTGTAGAGAACAGCTATCCTGGTGTGTATTGTAGAAAACAGCTGTCCTGGTGTATATTGTAGTGAACAGCTGTCCCGGTGTATGTTGTAGTGAACAGCTGTCCTGGTGTATATTTTAAAGAACAGCTGTCCTGGTGTATGATGTAGTGAACAGCTGTCCTGGTATATATTGTAGAGAACAGCTGCCCCGGTGTATATTGTAGTGAACGGCTGTCCTGGTGTATATTGTAGTGAACAGCTGTCCCGGTATATATTGGAGAGAACAGCTGTCCTGGTGTATATTGTAGTGATCAGCTGTCCCAGTGTATATTGTAGTGAACAGCTGTCCTGGTGGATATTGTAGAGAACAGCTGTCCCGGTGTATATTGTGGCGAACAGCTGTCCTTTTCTATATTGTAATGAACAGCTGTCCTGGTGTATATTGTAGTGAACAGCTGTCCCGGTATATATTGTAGTGAACAGCTGTCCTGGAGTATATTGTAGTGATCAGCTGTCCCGGTTGAAATTTAGTGAACAGCTGTCCTGGTGTATATTGTAGAGAACAGCTGTCCCGTTGTATATTGTCGTGAACAGCTGTCCTTGTGTATATTGTAGGGAGCAGCTGTCCCGGTTTATATTATAGTGAACAGCTGTCCTGGTGTATATTGTAGAGAACAGCTGTCCTGTTGTATATTGTAGTGAACAGCTGTTCTGGTGTATATTGTAGAGAACAGCTGTCCTCGTGTATATTGTCGAGAACAGCCGTCCTGGTGTATATTGTAGAGAACAGCTGTCCTGGTGTATGTTGTAGTGAACAGCTGTCCTGGCGTATATTTTAGAGAACAGCTGTCCAGGTGTATATTGTAGTGTACATCTGTCCCGGTGTATATCGTAGTGAACAGCTGTCCCGGTGTACATCATAGTAAACAGCTGTCCCGGTGTATATTGTAATGAACAGTTGTCCCAGTGTATTTTGTAGAGAACAGCTGTCCCGGTGTAAGTTGTAGTGAACAGCTGTTCCAGTGTATATTGTAGAGAACAGCTGTCCTGGTGTATACTGTAGAGAACAGCTGTCCCGATGTATATTGTAGTGAACATCTGTCCTTGTGTATATTGTAGGGAGCAGCTGTCCCGGTTTATATCGTAGTGTACAGCTGTCCCTGTGTATATTGTAGAGAACAGCTGTCCCGATGTATATTGCAGTGAACAGCTGTCCTGGTGTTTATTGTAGAGAACAGCTGTCCTGGTGTATGTTGTAGTGAACAGCTGTCCTGGTGCATATTGTAGAGAACAGCTTTCCCAGTGTGTATCGCAGTGAACAGCTGTCCCCGTGTATATTGCAGTGAACAGCTGTCCTGGTGTATATTGTAGAGAACAGCTGTCCTGGTGTATGGTGTAGTGAACAGCTGTCCTGGTGTTTATTGTAGAGAACAGCTGTCCTGGTGTATGTTGTAGTGAACAGCTGTCCTGGTGCATATTGTAGAGAACAGCTGCCTCAGTGTATATCGTAGTGAACAGCTGTCCCGGTGTATATCGTAGAGAACAGCTGTCCCGATGGAAATTGCAGTGAACAGCTCTCCTGGTGTATATTTAATAGAATAGCTGTCCTGGTGTATATTGTAGAGAACAGCTTTCCCAGTGTGTATCGCAGTGAACAGCTGTCCCCGTGTATATTGCAGTGAACAGCTGTCCTGGTGTTTATTGTAGAGAACAGCTGTCCTGGTGTATGGTGTAGTGAACAGCTGTCCTGGTGTATATTGTAGAGAACAGCTGTCCCGGTGTATATCGTAGTGAACAGATGTCCTGGTGGATGTTGTAGTGAACAGCTGTCCCGGTGTATATTGTAGTGAACAGCTGTCCTGGTGTATATTGTAGAGAACAGCTGTCCCGGTGTATATCGTAGTGAACAGCTGTCTTAGTGGATGTTGTAGTGAACAGCTGTCCCGGTGTATATTGTAGTGAACAGCTGTCCCGCTGTGTGTTGTAGTGAACAGCCGTCGCAGTGTATATAGTAGTGAACAGCTGTCCCGGTGTATATCGTAGAGAAAAGCTGTCCCGGTGTATATTGTAGAGAAAAGCTGTCCCGGTGTATATTGTAGGGAGCAGCTGTCCTGGTGTATATTGTAGTGAACGGCTGTCCTGGTGTATATTGTAGAGAAGAGAAGTCCTGGTGTATGTTGTAGTGAATGGCTGTCCTGTTTTATATTGTAGAGAAGAGCTGTCCATGTTTATATTGTAGTGAATGGCTGTCCTGGTGTATATTGTAGTGAACAGCTGTCCCGGTATATATTGTAGAGAACAGCTGTCCTGGTGTATATTGTAGTGATCAGCTGTCCCGGTGTATATTGTAGTGAACAGCTGTCCTGGTGTATATTGTAGTGAACAGCTGTCCCGGTATATATTGTAGAGAACAGCTGTCCTTGTGTATATTGTAGTGATCAGCTGTCCCGGTGTATATTGTAGAGAACAGCTGTCCTGGTGTATATTGTAGAGAACAGCTGTCCCGGTGTATATTGTCGTGAACAGCTGTCCTTGTGTATATTGTAGGGAGCAGCTGTCCCGGTGTATATTGTAGAGAACAGCTGTCCTGTTGTATATTGTAGTGAACAGCTGTCCCGGTGTATATTGTAGAGAACAGCTGTCCTGGTGTATATTGTAGAGAACAGCTGTCCTGGTATATATTGTAGAGAACAGCTGTCCTGGTGTATGTTATAGTGAACAGCTGTCCTGGTGTATATCGTAGTGAACAGCTGTCCCAGTGTATATTGTAGAGAACAGCTGTCCCGATGTATATTGCAGTGAACAGCTGTCCTGGTGTATATTTAATAGAATAGCTGTCCTGGTGTATATTGTAGAGAACAGCTGTCCCAGTGTGTATCGCAGTGAACAGCTGTCCCCGTGTACATTGCAGTGAACAGCAGTCCTGGTGTTTATTGTAGAGAACAGCTGTCCTGGTGTATGGTGTAGTGAACAGCTGTCCTGGTGTTTATTGTAGAGAACAGCTCTCCCGGTGTATATCGTAGTGAACAGCTGTCTTAGTGTATGTTGTAGTGAACAGCTGTCCCGTTGTATATTGTAGTGAACAGCTGTCCCGCTGTGTGTTGTAGTGAACAGCTGTCGCAGTGTATATTGTAGTGAACAGCTGTCCGGTGTATATCGTAGAGAACAGCTGTCCTGGTGTATATTGTAGAGAACAGCTGTCCCGGTGTATATTGTAGAGAAAAGCTGTCCCGGCGTGATTCTTAATGAACAGCTGTCCTGGTGTATATTGTAGAGAACAGCTGTCCCGGTGTATATTGTAGGGAGCAGCTGTCCTGGTGTATATTGTAGTGAACGGCTGTCCTGGTGTATATTGTAGAGAAGAGAAGTCCTGGTGTATGTTGTAGTGAATGGCTGTCCCGGTTTATATTGTAGAGAAGAGCTGTCCTGGTTTATATTGTAGTGAATGGCTGTCCTGGTGTATATTGTAGTGAACAGCTATCCCGGTATATATTGTAGAGAACAGCTGTCCTGGTGTATATTGTAGTGAACAGCTGTCCCGGTATATATTGTAGAGAACAGCTGTCCTTGTGTATATTGTAGTGATCAGCTGTCCCGGTGTATACTGTAGTGAACAGCTGTCCTGGTGTATATTGTAGAGAACAGCTGTCCCGGTGTATATTGTCGTGAACAGCTGTCCTTGTGTATATTGTAGGGAGCAGCTGTCCCGGTGTAGTTTGTAGTGAACAGCTGTCCTGGTGTATATTGTAGAGAACAGCTGTCCTGTTGTATATTGTAGTGAACAGCTGTTCTGGTGTATATTGTAGAGAACAGCTGTCCTGGTGTATATTGTAGAGAACAGCTGTCCCGGTGTATATTGTAATGAACAGTTGTCCGGGTGTATTTTGTCGAGAACAGCTGTCCCGGTGTATGTTGTAATGAACAGCTGTTCCAGTGTATATTGTAGAGAACAGCTGTCCTGGTATAAATTGTAGAGAACAGCTGTCCCGGTGTATATTGTAGTGAACATCTGTCCTTGTGTATATTGTAGGGAGCAGCTGTCCCGGTTTATATTATAGTGAACAGCTGTCCTGGTGTATATTGTAGAGAGCAGCTGTCCTGTTGTATATTGTAGTGAACAGCTGTTCTGGTGTATATTGTAGAGAACAGCTGTCCTGGTGTATATTGTAGAGAACAGCCGTCCTGGTGTATATTGTAGAGAACAGCTGTCCTGGTGTATGTTGTAGTGAACAGCTGTCCTGGCGTATATTTTAGTGAACAGCTGTCCTGGTGTATATTGTAGTGTACATCTGTCCCGGTGTATATCGTAGTGAACAGCTGTCCCGGTGTACATCATAGTAAACAGCTGTCCCGGTGTATATTGTAATGAACAGTTGTCCCGGTGTATTTTGTAGAGAACAGCTGTCCCGGTGTATGTTGTAGTGAACAGCTGTTCCAGTGTATATTGTAGAGAACAGCTGTCCTGGTGTAAATTGTAGAGAACAGCTGTCCCGATGTATATTTTAGTGAACATCTGTCCTTGTGTATATTGTAGGGAGCAGCTGTCCCGGTTTATATCGTAGTGTACAGCTGTCCCTGTGTATATTGTAGAGAACAGCTGTCCCGATGTATATTGCAGTGAACAGCTGTCCTGGTGTTTATTGTAGAGAACAGCTGTCCTGGTGTATGTTGTAGTGAACAGCTGTCCTGGTGCATATTGTAGAGAACAGCTGCCCCAGTGTATATCGTAGTGAACAGCTGTCCCGGTGTATATCGTAGAGAACAGCTGTCCCGATGGAAATTGCAGTGAACAGCTGTCCTGGTGTATATTTAATAGAACAGCTGTCCTGGTGTATATTGTAGAGAACAGCTTTCCCAGTGTGTATCGCAGTGAACAGCTGTCCCCGTGTATATTGCAGTGAACAGCTGTCCTGGTGTTTATTGTAGAGAACAGCTGTCCTGGTGTATGGTGCAGTGAACAGCTGTCCTGGTGTTTATTGTAGAGAACAGCTGCCTCAGTGTATATCGTAGTGAACAGCTGTCCCGGTGTATATCGTAGAGAACAGCTGTCCCGATGGAAATTGCAGTGAACAGCTCTCCTGGTGTATATTTAATAGAATAGCTGTCCTGGTGTATATTGTAGAGAACAGCTTTCCCAGTGTGTATCGCAGTGAACAGCTGTCCCCGTGTATATTGCAGTGAACAGCTGTCCTGGTGTTTATTGTAGAGAACAGCTGTCCTGGTGTATGGTGTAGTGAACAGCTGTCCTGGTGTATATTGTAGAGAACAGCTGTCCCGATGTATATCGTAGTGAACAGATGTCCTGGTGGATGTTGTAGTGAACAGCTGTCCCAGTGTATATTGTAGAGAACAGCTGTCCCGGTGTATATCGTAGTGAACAGCTGTCTCAGTGGATGTTGTAGTGAACAGCTGTCCCGGTGTATATTGTAGTGAACAGCTGTCCCGCTGTGTGTTGTAGTGAACAGCTGTCGCAGTGTATATAGTAGTGAACAGCTGTCCCGGTGTATATCGTAGAGAAAAGCTGTCCCGGTGTATATTGTAGAGAAAAGCTGTCCCGGTGTATATTGTAGGGAGCAGCTGTCCTGGTGTATATTGTAGTGAACGGCTGTCCTGGTGTATATTGTAGAGAAGAGAAGTCCTGGTGTATGTTGTAGTGAATGGCTGTCCCGGTTTATATTGTAGAGAAGAGCTGTCCTGGTTTATATTGTAGTGAATGGCTGTCCTGGTGTATATTGTAGTGAACAGCTGTCCCGGTATATATTGTAGAGAACAGCTGTCCTGGTGTATATTGTAGTGATCAGCTGTCCCGGTGTATATTGTAGTGAACAGCTGTCCTGGTGTATATTGTAGTGAACAGCTGTCCCGGTATATATTGTAGAGAACAGCTGTCCTTGTGTATATTGTAGTGATCAGCTGTCCCGGTGTATATTGTAGAGAACAGCTGTCCTGGTGTATATTGTAGAGAACAGCTGTCCCGGTGTATATTGTCGTGAACAGCTGTCTTTGTGTATATTGTAGGGAGCAGCTGTCCCGGTGTATATTGTAGAGAACAGCTGTCCTGTTGTATATTGTAGTGAACAGCTGTCCCGGTGTATATTGTAGTGAACTGCTGTCCCGCTGTGTGTTGTAGTGAACAGCTGTCGCAGTGTATATAGTAGTGAACAGCTGTCCAGGTGTATATTGTAGAGAACAGCTGTCCCGGTGTATATTGTAGAGAAAAGCTGTCCCGGTGTATATTGTAGGGAGCAGCTGTCCTGGTGTATATTGTAGTGAACGGCTGTCCTGGTGTATATTGTAGAGAAGAGAAGTCCTGGTGTATGTTGTAGTGAATGGCTGTCCCGGTTTATATTGTAGAGAAGAGTTGTCCTGGTTTATATTGTAGTGAATGGCTGTCCTGGTGTATATTGTAGTGAACAGCTGTCCCGGTATATATTGTAGAGAACAGCTGTCCTGGTGTATATTGTAGTGATCAGCTGTCCCGGTGTATATTGTAGTGAACAGCTGTCCTGGTGTATATTGTAGTGAACAGCTGTCCCGGTATATATTGTAGAGAACAGCTGTCCTTGTGTATATTGTAGTGATCAGCTGTCCCGGTGTATATTGTAGAGAACAGCTGTCCTGGTGTATATTGTAGAGAACAGCTGTTCCGGTGTATATTGTCGTGAACAGCTGTCCTTGTGTATATTGTAGGGAGCAGCTGTCCCGGTGTATATTGTAGAGAACAGCTGTCCTGTTGTATATTGTAGTGAACAGCTGTCCCGGTGTATATTGTAGTGAACAGCTGTCCTGGTGTATATTGTAGAGAACAGCTGTCCTGGTGTATATTGTAGAGAACAGCTGTCCTGGTGTATGTTATAGTGAACAGCTGTCCTGGTGTATATCGTAGTGAACAGCTGTCCCAGTGTATATTGTAGAGAACAGCTGTCCCGATGTATATTGCAGTGAACAGCTGTCCTGGTGTATATTTAATAGAATAGCTGTCCTGGTGTATATTGTAGAGAACAGCTGTCCCAGTGTGTATCGCAGTGAACAGCTGTCCCCGTGTACATTGCAGTGAACAGCTGTCCTGGTGTTTATTGTAGAGAACAGCTGTCCTGGTGTATGGGGTAGTGAACAGCTGTCCTGGTGTTTATTGTAGAGAACAGCTCACCCGGTGTATATCGTAGTGAACAGCTGTCTTAGTGTATGTTGTAGTGAACAGCTGTCCCGTTGTATATTGTAGTGAACAGCTGTCCCGCTGTGTGTTGTAGTGAACAGCTGTCGCAGTGTATATTGTAGTGAACAGCTGTCCCGGTGTATATCGTAGAGAACAGCTGTCCTGGTGTATATTGAAGAGAACAGCTGTCCCGGTGTATATTGTAGAGAAAAGCTGTCCCGGCGTGATTCTTAATGAACAGCTGTCCTGGTGTATATTGTAGAGAACAGCTGTCCCGGTGTATATTGTAGGGAGCAGCTGTCCTGGTGTATATTGTAGTGAACGGCTGTCCTGGTGTATATTGTAGAGAAGAGAAGTCCTGGTGTATGTTGTAGTGAATGGCTGTCCCGGTTTATATTGTAGAGAAGAGCTGTCCCGGTTTATATTATAGTGAACAGCAGTCCTGGTGTATATTGTAGAGAACAGCTGTCCTGTTGTATATTGTAGTGAACAGATGTTCTGGTGTATATTGTAGAGAACAGCCGTCCTGGTGTATATTGTAGAAACCGCCGTCCTGGTGTATATTGTAGAGAACAGCTGTCCTGGTGTATGGTGCAGTGAACAGCTGTCCTGGTGTTTATTGTAGAGAACAGCTGCCTCAGTGTATATCGTAGTGAACAGCTGTCCCGGTGTATATCGTAGAGAACAGCTGTCCCGATGGAAATTGCAGTGAACAGCTCTCCTGGTGTATATTTAATAGAATAGCTGTCCTGGTGTATATTGTAGAGAACAGCTTTCCCAGTGTGTATCGCAGTGAACAGCTGTCCCCGTGTATATTGCAGTGAACAGCTGTCCTGGTGTTTATTGTAGAGAACAGCTGTCCTGGTGTATGGTGTAGTGAACAGCTGTCCTGGTGTATATTGTAGAGAACAGCTGTCCCGATGTATATCGTAGTGAACAGATGTCCTGGTGGATGTTGTAGTGAACAGCTGTCCCAGTGTATATTGTAGAGAACAGCTGTCCCGGTGTATATCGTAGTGAACAGCTGTCTCAGTGGATGTTGTAGTGAACAGCTGTCCCGGTGTATATTGTAGTGAACAGCTGTCCCGCTGTGTGTTGTAGTGAACGGCTGTCGCAGTGTATATAGTAGTGAACAGCTGTCCCGGTGTATATCGTAGAGAAAAGCTGTCCCGGTGTATATTGTAGAGAAAAGCTGTCCCGGTGTATATTGTAGGGAGCAGCTGTCCTGGTGTATATTGTAGTGAACGGCTGTCCTGGTGTATATTGTAGAGAAGAGAAGTCCTGGTGTATGTTGTAGTGAATGGCTGTCCCGGTTTATATTGTAGAGAAGAGCTGTCCTGGTTTATATTGTAGTGAATGGCTGTCCTGGTGTATATTGTAGTGAACAGCTGTCCCGGTATATATTGTAGAGAACAGCTGTCCTGGTGTATATTGTAGTGATCAGCTGTCCCGGTGTATATTGTAGTGAACAGCTGTCCTGGTGTATATTGTAGTGAACAGCTGTCCCGGTATATATTGTAGAGAACAGCTGTCCTTGTGTATATTGTAGTGATCAGCTGTCCCGGTGTATATTGTAGAGAACAGCTGTCCTGGTGTATATTGTAGAGAACAGCTGTCCCGGTGTATATTGTCGTGAACAGCTGTCTTTGTGTATATTGTAGGGAGCAGCTGTCCCGGTGTATATTGTAGAGAACAGCTGTCCTGTTGTATATTGTAGTGAACAGCTGTCCCGGTGTATATTGTAGTGAACTGCTGTCCCGCTGTGTGTTGTAGTGAACAGCTGTCGCAGTGTATATAGTAGTGAACAGCTGTCCCGGTGTATATTGTAGAGAACAGCTGTCCCGGTGTATATTGTAGAGAAAAGCTGTCCCGGTGTATATTGTAGGGAGCAGCTGTCCTGGTGTATATTGTAGTGAACGGCTGTCCTGGTGTATATTGTAGAGAAGAGAAGTCCTGGTGTATGTTGTAGTGAATGGCTGTCCCGGTTTATATTGTAGAGAAGAGTTGTCCTGGTTTATATTGTCGTGAATGGCTGTCCTGGTGTATATTGTAGTGAACAGCTGTCCCGGTATATATTGTAGAGAACAGCTGTCCTGGTGTATATTGTAGTGATCAGCTGTCCCGGTGTATATTGTAGTGAACAGCTGTCCTGGTGTATATTGTAGTGAACAGCTGTCCCGGTATATATTGTAGAGAACAGCTGTCCTTGTGTATATTGTAGTGATCAGCTGTCCCGGTGTATATTGTAGAGAACAGCTGTCCTGGTGTATATTGTAGAGAACAGCTGTCCCGGTGTATATTGTCGTGAACAGCTGTCCTTGTGTATATTGTAGGGAGCAGCTGTCCCGGTGTATATTGTAGAGAACAGCTGTCCTGTTGTATATTGTAGTGAACAGCTGTCCCGGTGTATATTGTAGTGAACAGCTGTCCTGGTGTATATTGTAGAGAACAGCTGTCCTGGTGTATATTGTAGAGAACAGCTGTCCTGGTGTATGTTATAGTGAACAGCTGTCCTGGTGTATATCGTAGTGAACAGCTGTCCCAGTGTATATTGTAGAGAACAGCTGTCCCGATGTATATTGCAGTGAACAGCTGTCCTGGTGTATATTTAATAGAATAGCTGTCCTGGTGTATATTGTAGAGAACAGCTGTCCCAGTGTGTATCGCAGTGAACAGCTGTCCCCGTGTACATTGCAGTGAACAGCTGTCCTGTTGTTTATTGTAGAGAACAGCTGTCCTGGTGTATGGGGTAGTGAACAGCTGTCCTGGTGTTTATTGTAGAGAACAGCTCTCCCGGTGTATATCGTAGTGAACAGCTGTCTTAGTGTATATTGTAGTGAACAGCTGTCCCGCTGTGTGTTGTAGTGAACAGCTGTCGCAGTGTATATTGTAGTGAACAGCTGTCCCGGTGTATATCGTAGAGAACAGCTGTCCTGGTGTATATTGAAGAGAACAGCTGTCCCGGTGTATATTGTAGAGAAAAGCTGTCCCGGCGTGATTCTTAATGAACAGCTGTCCTGGTGTATATTGTAGAGAACAGCTGTCCCGGTGTATATTGTAGGGAGCAGCTGTCCTGGTGTATATTGTAGTGAACGGCTGTCCTGGTGTATATTGTAGAGAAGAGAAGTCCTGGTGTATGTTGTAGTGAATGGCTGTCCCGGTTTATATTGTAGAGAAGAGCTGTCCTGGTTTATATTGTAGTGAATGGCTGTCCTGGTGTATATTGTAGTGAACAGCTATCCCGGTATATATTGTAGAGAACAGCTGTCCTGGTGTATATTGTAGTGAACAGCTGTCCCGGTATTGTAGAGAACACCTGTCCTTGTGTATATTGTAGTGATCAGCTGTCCCGGTGTATACTGTAGTGAACAGCTGTCCTGGTGTATATTGTAGAGAACAGCTGTCCCGGTGTATATTGTCGTGAACAGCTGTCCTTGTGTATATTGTAGGGAGCAGCTGTCCCGGTGTAGTTTGTAGTGAACAGCTGTCCTGGTGTATATTGTAGAGAACAGCTGTCCTGGTGTATATTGTAGAGAACAGCTGTCCCGGTGTATATTGTAATGAACAGTTGTCCGGGTGTATTTTGTAGAGAACAGCTGTCCCGGTGTATGTTGTAGTGAACAGCTGTTCCAGTGTATATTGTAGAGAACAGCTGTCCCGGTATAAATTGTAGAGAGCAGCTGTCCCGGTGTATATTGTAGTGAACATCTGTCCTTGTGTATATTGTAGGGAGCAGCTGTCCCGGTGTATATCGTAGTGAACAGCTGTCCCTGTGTATATTGTTGAGAACAGCTGTCCCGATGTATATTGCAGTGAACAGCTGTCCTGGTGTTTAATGTGGAGAACAGCTGTCCTGGTGTATGTTGTAGTGAACAGCTGTCCTGGTGCATATTGTAGAGAACAGCTGTCCCAGTCTATATCGTAGTGAACAGCTGTCCCGGTGTATATTGTAGAGAACAGCTGTGCCAATGTATATTGTAGTGAACAGCTGTCCTGGTGTATATTTTAGAGAACAGCTGTCCTGGTGTATATTGTAGTGTACATCAGTCCCGGTGTATATCGTAGTGAACAGCTGTCCCGGTGTATATTGTAATGAACAGTTGTCCGTTTGTATTTTGTAGAGAACAGCTGTCCCGGTGTATATTGTCGTGAACAGCTGTGTTTGTGTATATTGTAGGGAGCAGCTGTCCCGGTTTATATTATAGTGAACAGCAGTCCTGGTGTATATTGTAGAGAACAGCTGTCCTGTTGTATATTGTAGAGAACAGCCGTCCTGGTGTATATTGTAGAGAACAGCCATCCTGGTGTATATTGTAGAGAACAGCTGTCCTGGTGTATGTTGTAGTGAACAGCTGTCCTGGCGTATATTTTAGAGAACAGCTGTCCTGGTGTATATTGTAGTGTACATCTGTCCCGGTGTATATCGTAGTGAACAGCTGTCCCGGTGTATATTGTAATGAACAGTTGTCCTGGTGTATATCGTAGTGAACAGCTGTCCCAGTGTGTATCGCAGTGAACAGCTGTCCCCGTGTATATTGCAGTGAACAGCTGTCCTGGTGTTTATTGTAGAGAACAGCTGTCCTGGTGTATGGTGTAGTGAACAGCTGTCCTGGTGTATATTGTAGAGGAAAGCTGTCCCGGTGTATATCGTAGTGAACAGCTGTCCTGGTGTATGTTGTAGTGAACAGCTGTCCCGGTGTATATTGTAGTGAACAGCTGTCCTGGTGTATATTGTAGAGAACAGCTCTCCCGGTGTATATCGTAGTGAACAGCTGTCTTAGTGTATGTTGTAGTGAACAGCTGTCCCGGTGTATATTGTAGTGAACAGCTGTCCCGCTGTGTGTTGTAGTGAACAGCTGTCGCAGTGTATATTGTAGGGAACAGCTGTCCCGGTGTATATCGTAGAGAACAGCTGTCCTGGTCTATATTGTAGAGAACAGCTGTCCCGGTGTATATTGTAGGGAGCAGCTGTCCTGGTGTATATTGTCGTGAACGGCTGTCCTGGTGTATATTGTAGAGAAGAGAAGTCCTGGTGTATGTTGTAGTGAATGGCTGTCCTGGTTTATATTGTAGTGAATGGCTGTCCTGGTGTATATTGTAGTGAACAGCTGTCCCGGTATATATTGTAGAGAACAGCTGTCCTGGTGTATATTGTTGTGATCAGCTGTCCCGGTGTATATTGTAGTGAACAGCTGTCCTGGTGTATATTGTAGTGAACAGCTGTCCCGGTATATATTGTAGAGAACAGCTGTCCTTGTGTATATTGTAGTGATCAGCTGTCCCGGTGTATACTGTAGTGAACAGCTGTCCCGGTGTATATTGTCGTGAACAGCTGTCCTTGTGTATATTGTAGGGAGCAGCTGTCCCGGTGTAGTTTGTAGTGAACAGCTGTCCTGGTGTATATTGTAGAGAACAGCTGTCCTGGTGTATATTGTACAGAACAGCTGTCCTGGTGTATATTGTAGAGAACAGATGTCCTGGTGTATGTTGTAGTGAACAGCTGTCCTGGCGTATATTTTAGAGAACAGCTGTCCTGGTGTATATTGTAGTGTACATCTGTCCCGGTGTATATCGTAGTGAACAGCTGTCCCGGTGTATATTGTAATGAACAGTTGTCCGGGTGTATTTTGTAGAGAACAGCTGTCCCGGTGTATGTTGTAGTGAACAGCTGTTCCAGTGTATATTGTAGAGAACAGCTGTCCTGGTATAAATTGTAGAGAACAGCTGTCCCGGTGTATATTGTAGTGAACATCTGTCCTTGTGTATATTGTATGGAGCAGCTGTCCCGGTGTATATCGTAGTGAACAGCTGTCCCTGTGTATATTGTAGAGAACAGCTGTCCCGATGTATATTGCAGTGAACAGCTGTCCTGGTGTTTAATGTGGAGAACAGCTGTCCTGGTGTATGTTGTAGTGAACAGCTGTCCTGGTGCATATTGTAGAGAACAGCTGTCCCAGTCTATATCGTAGTGAACAGCTGTCCCGGTGTATATTGTAGAGAACAGTTGTGCCGATGTATATTGCAGTGAACAGCTGTCCTGGTGTATATTTTAGAGAACAGCTGTCCTGGTGTATATTGTGGTGTACATCAGTCCTGGTGCATATCGTAGTGAACAGCTGTCCCGGTGTATATTGTAATGAACAGTTGTCCGGGTGTATTTTGTAGAGAACAGCTGTCCCGGTGTATATTGTCGTGAACAGCTGTCTTTGTGTATATTGTAGGGAGCAGCTGTCCCGGTTTATATTATAGTGAACAGCAGTCCTGGTGTATATTGTAGAGAACAGCTGTCCTGGTGTATATTGTAGTGAACAGATGTTCTGGTGTATATTATAGAGAACAGCCGTCCTGGTGTATATTGTAGAAACCGCCGTCCTGGTGTATATTGTAGAGAACAGCTGTCCTGGTGTATGTTGTAGTGAACAGCTGTCCTGGTGTATATTGTAGAGAACAGCCGTCCTGGTGTATATTGTAGAGAACAGCTGTCCTGGTGTATGTTGTAGTGAACAGCTGTCCTGGTGTATATTGTAGAGAACAGCCGTCCTGGTGTATATTGTAGAGAACAGCTGTCCTGGTATAAATTGTAGAGAACAGCTGTCCCGGTGTATATTGTAGTGAACATCTGTCCTTGTGTATAGTGTATGGAGCAGCTGTCCCGGTGTATATCGTAGTGAACAGCTGTCCCTGTGTATATTGTAGAGAACAGCTGTCCCGATGTATATTGCAGTGAACAGCTGTCCTGGTGTTTAATGTGGAGAACAGCTGTCCTGGTGTATGTTGTAGTGAACAGCTGTCCTGGTGCATATTGTAGAGAACAGCTGTCCCAGTCTATATCGTAGTGAACAGCTGTCCCGGTGTATATTGTAGAGAACAGTTGTGCCGATGTATATTGCAGTGAACAGCTGTCCTGGTGTATATTTTAGAGAACAGCTGTCCTGGTGTATATTGTGGTGTACATCAGTCCTGGTGTATATCGTAGTGAACAGCTGTCCCGGTGTATATTGTAATGAACAGTTGTCCGGGTGTATTTTGTAGAGAACAGCTGTCCCGGTGTATATTGTCGTGAACAGCTGTCTTTGTGTATATTGTAGGGAGCAGCTGTCCCGGTTTATATTATAGTGAACAGCAGTCCTGGTGTATATTGTAGAGAACAGCTGTCCTGTTGTATATTGTAGTGAACAGATGTTCTGGTGTATATTGTAGAGAACAGCCGTCCTGGTGTATATTGTAGAAACCGCCGTCCTGGTGTATATTGTAGAGAACAGCTGTCCTGGTGTATGTTGTAGTGAACAGCTGTCCTGGTGTATATTGTAGAGAACAGCCGTCCTGGTGTATATTGTAGAGAACAGCTGTCCTGGTGTATGTTGTAGTGAACAGCTGTCCTGGTGTATATTGTAGAGAACAGCCGTCCTGGTGTATATTGTAGAGAACAGCTGTCCTGGTGTATGTTGTAGTGAACAGCTGTCCTGGCGTATATTTTAGAGAACAGCTGTCCTGGTGTATATTGTAGTGTACATCTGTCCCGGTGTATATCGTAGTGAAAAGCTGTCCCGATGTACATCATAGTAAACAGCTGTCCCGGTGTATATTGTAATGAACAGTTGTCCCGGTGTATTTTGTAGAGAACAGCTGTCCCGGTGTATGTTGTAGTGAACAGCTGTTCCAGTGTATATTGTCGAGAACAGCTGTCCTGGTGAAAATTGTAGAGAACAGCTGTCCCGGTGTATATTGTAGTGAACATCTGTCCATGTGTATATTGTAGGGAGCAGCTGTCCTGGTTTATATCGTAGTGAACATCTGTCCCTGTGTATATTGTAGAGAACAGCTGTCCCGATGTATATTGCAGTGAACAGCTGTCCTGGTGTATACTTAATAGAATAGCTGTCCTGGTGTATATTGTAGAGAACAGCTTTCCCAGTGTGTATCGCAGTGAACAGCTGTCCCCGTGTATATTGCAGTGAACAGCTGTCCTGGTGTTTATTTTAGAGAACATCTGTCCTGGTGTATGGTGTAGTGAACAGCTGTCCTGGTGTATATTGTAGAGAACAGCTGTCCCAGTGTATATCGTAGTGAACAGATGTCCTGGTGTATGTTGTCGTGTACAGCTGTCCCGGTGTATATTGTAGTGAACAGCTGTCCTGGTGTATATTGTAGAGAACAGCTGTCCCGGTGTATATCGTAGTGAACAGCTGTCTTAGTGGATGTTGTAGTGAATAGCTGTCCGGGTGTATATTGTAGTGAACAGCTGTCCCGCTGTGTGTTGTAGTGAACAGCTGTCGCAGTGTATATCGTAGTGAACAGCTGTCCCGGTGTATATCGTAGAGAACAGCTGTCCCGATGGAAATATACACCGGGACAGCTGTTCACTACGATATACACTGCGACAGCTGTTCACTACAACACACAGCGGGACAGCTGTTCACTACAATATACACCCGGACAGCTATTCACTACAACATCCACTAAGACAGCTGTTCACTACGATATACACCGGGACAGCTGTTCTCTACAACATCCACTAAGACAGCTGTTCACTACGATATACACCGGGACAGCTGTTCTCTACAATATACACCAGGACAGCTGTTCACTACAATATACACCGGGACAGCTGTACACGACAACATACACCAGGACATCTGTTCACTACGATATACACTGGGACAGCTGTTCTCTACAATATACACCAGGACAGCTGTTCACTACACCATACACCAGGACAGATGTTCTCTAAAATAAACACCAGGACAGCTGTTCACTGCAATATACACGGGGACAGCTGTTCACTGCGATACACACTGGGAAAGCTGTTCTCTACAATATACACCAGGACAGCTATTCTATTAAGTATACACCAGGACAGCTGTTCACTGCAATATACATCGGGACAGCTGTTCTCTACAATATACACAGGGACAGATGTTCACTACGATATAAACCAGGACAGCTGCTCCCTACAATATACACATGGACAGATGTTCACTACAATATACACCGGGACAGCTGTTCTCTACAATTTTCACCAGGACAGCTGTTCTCGACAATATACACTGGAACAGCTGTTCACTACAACATACACCAGGACATCTGTTCTCTACAATATACACCAGGACAGCTGTTCTGTACAATATACACCAGGACAGCTGTTCTCTACAATATACACCAGGACAGCTGTTCACTACAAACTACACCGGGACAGCTGCTCCCTACAATATACACAAGGACAGCTGTTCACGACAATATACACCGGGACAGCTGTTCACTACAGTATACACCGGGACAGCTGATCACTACAATATACACAAGGACAGCTGTTCTCTACAATATATACCGGGACAGCTGTTCACTACAATATACACCGGGACAGCTGATCACTACAATATACACCAGGACAGCTGTTCTCTACAATATATACCGGGATAGCTGTTCACTACAATATACACCAGGACAGCCATTCACTACAATATAAACCAGGAGAGCTCTTCTCTACAATATAAACCGGGACAGCCATTCACTACAACATACACCAGGACTTCTCTTCTCTACAATATACACCAGGACAGCCGTTCACTACAATATACACCAGGACAGCTGCTCCCTACAATATACACCGGGACAGCTGTTCTCTACAATATACACCAGGACAGCTGTTCATTAAGAATCACGCCGGGACAGCTTTTCTCTACAATATACACCGGGACAGCTGTTCTCTTCAATATACACCAGGACAGCTGTTCTCTACGATATACACCGGGACAGCTGTTCACTACAATATACACTGCGACAGCTGTTCACTACAACACACAGCGGGACAGCTGTTCACTACAATATACAACGGGACAGCTGTTCACTACAACATACACTAAGACAGCTGTTCACTACGATATACACCGGGAGAGCTGTTCTCTACAATAAACACCAGGACAGCTGTTCACTACCCCATACACCAGGACAGCTGTTCTCTACAATAAACACCAGGACAGCTGTTCACTGCAATGTACACGGGGACAGCTGTTCACTGCGATACACACTGGGACAGCTGTTCTCTACAATATACACCAGGACAGCTATTCTATTAAATATACACCAGGACAGCTGTTCACTGCAATATACATCGGGACAGCTGTTCTCTACAATATACACTGGGACAGCTGTTCACTACGATATACACCAGGACAGCTGTTCACTATAACATACACCAGGACAGCTGTTCTCTACAATATACACCAGGACAGCTGTTCTCTACAATATACACCAGGACAGCTGTTCACTACAATATACACCGGGACAGCTGTTCACTACAATATACAACAGGACAGCTGTTCTCTACAATATACACCGGGACAGCTGCTCCCTACAATATACACAAGGACAGCTGTTCACGACAATATACACCGGGACAGCTGTTCTCTACAATATACACCAGGACAGCTGTTCTCTACAATATACACCGGGACAGCTGATCACTACAATATACACAAGGACAGCTGTTCTCTACAATATATACCGGGACAGCTGTTCACTACAATATACACCAGGACAGCTGTTCACTACAATATACACCGGGACAGCTGATCACTACAATATACACCAGGACAGCTGTTCTCTACAATATATACCGGGACAGCTGTTCACTACAATATACACCAGGACAGCCATTCACGACAATATAAACCAGGACAACTCTTCTCTACAATATAAACCGGGACAGCCATTCACTACAACATACACCAGGACTTCTCTTCTCTACAATATACACCAGGACAGCCGTTCACTACAATATACACCAGGACAGCTGCTCCCTACAATATACACCGGGACAGCTTTTCTCTACAATATACACCGGGACAGCTGTTCTCTACAATATACACCGGGACAGCTGTTCACTACTATATACACTGCGACAGCTGTTCACTACAACACACAGCGGGACAGCAGTTCACTACAATATACACCGGGACAGCTGTTCACTACAATATACAACAGGACAGCTGTTCTCTACAATATACACCGGGACAGCTGCTCCCTACAATATACACAAAGACAGCTGTTCACGACAATATACACCGGGACAGCTGTTCTCTACAATATACACCAGGACAGCTGTTCTCTACAATATACACCGGGACAGCTGATCACTACAATATACACAAGGACAGCTGTTCTCTACAATATATACCGGGACAGCTGTTCACTACAATATACACCAGGACAGCTGTTCACTACAATATACACCGGGACAGCTGATCACTACAATATACACCAGGACAGCTGTTCTCTACAATATATACCGGGACAGCTGTTCACTACAATATACACCAGGACAGCCATTCACTACAATATAAACCAGGACAGCTCTTCTCTACAATATAAACCGGGACAGCCATTCACTACAACATACACCAGGACTTCTCTTCTCTACAATATACACCAGGACAGCCGTTCACTACAATATACACCAGGACAGCTGCTCCCTACAATATACACCGGGACAGCTTTTCTCTACAATATACACCGGGACAGCTTTTCTCTACGATATACACCGGGACAGCTGTTCACTACTATATACACTGCGACAGCCGTTCACTACAACACACAGCGGGACAGCTGTTCACTACAATATACACCGGGACAGCTGTTCACTACAACATCCACTGAGACAGCTGTTCACTACGATATACACCGGGACAGCTGTTCTCTACAATATACACTGGGACAGCTGTTCACTACAACATCCACCAGGACATCTGTTCACTACGATATACATCGGGACAGCTGTTCTCTACAATATACACCAGGACAGCTGTTCACTACACCATACACCAGGACAGCTGTTCTCTACAATAAACACCAGGACAGCTGTTCACTGCAATATACACGGGGACAGCTGTTCACTGCGATACACACTGGGAAAGCTGTTCTCTACAATATACACCAGGACAGCTATTCTATTAAATATACACCAGGAGAGCTGTTCACTGCAATTTCCATCGGGACAGCTGTTCTCTACGATATACACCGGGACAGCTGTTCACTACGATATACACTGAGGCAGCTGTTCTCTACAATAAACACCAGGACAGCTGTTCACTGCACCATACACCAGGACAGCTGTTCTCTACAATATACACCAGGACGGCGGTTTCTATAATATACACCAGGACGGCTGTTCTCTACAATATACACCAGAACATCTGTTCACTACAATATACAACAGGACAGCTGTTCTCTACAATATACACCAGGACTGCTGTTCACTATAATATAAACCGGGACAGCTCTTCTCTACAATATAAACCGGGACAGCCATTCACTACAACATACACCAGGACTTCTCTTCTCTACAATATACACCAGGACAGCCGTTCACTACAATATACACCAGGACAGCTGCTCCCTACAATATACACCGGGACAGCTGTTCTCTACAATATACACCAGGACAGCTGTTCATTAAGAATCACGCCGGGACAGCTTTTCTCTACAATATACACCGGGACAGCTGTTCTCTTCAATATACACCAGGACAGCTGTTCTCTACGATATACACCGGGACAGCTGTTCACTACAATATACACTGCGACAGCTGTTCACTACAACACACAGCGGGACAGCTGTTCACTACAATATACAACGGGACAGCTGTTCACTACAACATACACTAAGACAGCTGTTCACTACGATATACACCGGGTGAGCTGTTCTCTACAATAAACACCAGGACAGCTGTTCACTACCCCATACACCAGGACAGCTGTTCTCTACAATAAACACCAGGACAGCTGTTCACTGCAATGTACACGGGGACAGCTGTTCACTGCGATACACACTGGGACAGCTGTTCTCTACAATATACACCAGGACAGCTATTCTATTAAATATACACCAGGACAGCTGTTCACTGCAATATACATCGGGACAGCTGTTCTCTACAATATACACTGGGACAGCTGTTCACTACGATATACACCAGGACAGCTGTTCACTATAACATACACCAGGACAGCTGTTCTCTACAATATACACCAGGACAGCTGTTCTCTACAATATACACCAGGACAGCTGTTCACTACAATATACACCGGGACAGCTGTTCACTACAATATACAACAGGACAGCTGTTCTCTACAATATACACCGGGACAGCTGCTCCCTACAATATACACAAGGACAGCTGTTCACGACAATATACACCGGAACAGCTGTTCTCTACAATATACACCAGGACAGCTGTTCTCTACAATATACACCGGGACAGCTGATCACTACAATATACACAAGGACAGCTGTTCTCTACAATATATACCGGGACAGCTGTTCACTACAATATACACCAGGACAGCTGTTCACTACAATATACACCGGGACAGCTGATCACTACAATATACACCAGGACAGCTGTTCTCTACAATATATACCGGGACAGCTGTTCACTACAATATACACCAGGACAGCCATTCACTACAATATAAACCAGGACAACTCTTCTCTACAATATAAACCGGGACAGCCATTCACTACAACATACACCAGGACTTCTCTTCTCTACAATATACACCAGGACAGCCGTTCACTACAATATACACCAGGACAGCTGCTCCCTACAATATACACCGGGACAGCTTTTCTCTACAATATACACCGGGACAGCTGTTCTCTACAATATACACCTGGACAGCTGTTCACTACTATATACACTGCGACAGCTGTTCACTACAACACACAGCGGGACAGCAGTTCACTACAATATACACCGGGACAGCTGTTCACTACAATATACAACAGGACAGCTGTTCTCTACAATATACACCGGGACAGCTGCTCCCTACAATATACACAAAGACAGCTGTTCACGACAATATACACCGGGACAGCTGTTCTCTACAATATACACCAGGACAGCTGTTCTCTACAATATACACCGGGACAGCTGATCACTACAATATACACAAGGACAGCTGTTCTCTACAATATATACCGGGACAGCTGTTCACTACAATATACACCAGGACAGCTGTTCACTACAATATACACCGGGACAGCTGATCACTACAATATACACCAGGACAGCTGTTCTCTACAATATATACCGGGACAGCTGTTCACTACAATATACACCAGGACAGCCATTCACTACAATATAAACCAGGACAGCTCTTCTCTACAATATAAACCGGGACAGCCATTCACTACAACATACACCAGGACTTCTCTTCTCTACAATATACACCAGGACAGCCGTTCACTACAATATACACCAGGACAGCTGCTCCCTACAATATACACCGGGACAGCTTTTCTCTACAATATACACCGGGACAGCTTTTCTCTACGATATACACCGGGACAGCTGTTCACTACTATATACACTGCGACAGCTGTTCACTACAACACACAGCGGGACAGCTGTTCACTACAATATACACCGGGACAGCTGTTCACTACAACATCCACTGAGACAGCTGTTCACTACGATATACACCGGGACAGCTGTTCTCTACAATATACACTGGGACAGCTGTTCACTACAACATCCACCAGGACATCTGTTCACTACGATATACATCGGGACAGCTGTTCTCTACAATATACACCAGGACAGCTGTTCACTACACCATACACCAGGACAGCTGTTCTCTACAATAAACACCAGGACAGCTGTTCACTGCAATATACACGGGGACAGCTGTTCACTGCGATACACACTGGGAAAGCTGTTCTCTACAATATACACCAGGACAGCTATTCTATTAAATATACACCAGGAGAGCTGTTCACTGCAATTTCCATCGGGACAGCTGTTCTCTACGATATACACCGGGACAGCTGTTCACTACGATATACACTGAGGCAGCTGTTCTCTACAATAAACACCAGGACAGCTGTTCACTGCACCATACACCAGGACAGCTGTTCTCTACAATAAACACCAGGACAGCTGTTCACTGCAATATACACGGGGACAGCTGTTCACTGCGATACACACTGGGAAAGCTGTTCTCTACAATATACACCAGGACAGCAGTTCTATTAAATATACACCAGGACAGCTGTTCACTGCAATTTCCATCGGGACAGCTGTTCTCTACGATATACACCGGGACAGCTGTTCACTACGATATACACTGGGGCAGCTGTTCTCTACAATATGCACCAGGACAGCTGTTCACTACAACATACACCAGGACAGCTGTTCTCTACAATAAACACCAGGACAGCTGTTCACTGCAATATACATCGGGACAGCTGTTCTCTACAATATACACAGGGACAGCTGTACACTACGATATAAACCGGGACAGCTGCTCCCTACAATATACACAAGGACAGATGTTCACTAAAATATACATCGGGACAGCTGTTCTCTACAATTTACACCAGGACAGCTGTTCTCTACAATATACACTGGAACAGCTGTTCACTACAACATACACCGGGACAGCTGTTCTCTACAAAATACACCGGGACAACTGTTCATTACAATATACACCGGGACAGCTGTTTACTATGATGTACACCGGGACAGCTGTTCACTACGATATACACCGGGACAGATGTACACTACAATATACACCAGGACAGCTGTTCACTAAAATATACGCCAGGACAGCTGTTCACTACAACATACACCAGGACAGCTGTTCTCTACAATATACACCAGGACGGCTGTTCTCTACAATATACACCAGGACAGATGTTCTCTACAATATACACCAGAACAGCTGTTCACTACAATATACAACAGGACAGCTGCTCTCTACAATATACACCAGGACAGCTGTTCACTATAATATAAACCGGAACAGCTGCTCCCTACAATATACACAAGGACAGATGTTCACTACAATATACACCGGGACAGCTGTTCTCTACAATTTATACCAGGACAGCTGTTCTCTACAATATACACTGGAACAGCTGTTCATTACAACATACACCGGGACAGCTGTTCTCGACAAAATACACCCGGACAACTGTTCATTACAATATACACCGGGACAGCTGTTCTCTACAATATACACCAGGACAGCTGTTCTCTACAATATACACCAGAACAGCTGTTCACTACAATATACAACAGGACAGCTGTTCTCTACAATATACACCAGGACAGCTGTTCACTACAAACTACACCGGGACAGCTGCTCCCTACAATATACACAAGGACAGCTGTTCACGACAATATACACCGGGACAGCTGTTCTCTACAATATACACCAGGACAGCTGTTCACTACAGTATACACCGGGACAGCTGATCACTACAATATACACAAGGACAGCTGTTCTCTACAATATATACCGGGACAGCTGTTCACTACAATATACACCAGGACAGCTGTTCTCTACAATATATACCGGGATAGCTGTTCACTACAATATACACCAGGACAGCCATTCACTACAATATAAACCAGGACAGCTCTTCTCTACAATATAAACCGGGACAGCCATTCACTACAACATACACCAGGACTTCTCTTCTCTACAATATACACCAGGACAGCCGTTCACTACAATATACACCAGGACAGCTGCTCCCTACAATATACACCGGGACAGCTGTTCTCTACAATATACACCAGGACAGCTGTTCATTAAGAATCACGCCGGGACAGCTTTTCTCTACAATATACACCGGGACAGCTGTTCTCTACAATATACACCAGGACAGCTGTTCTCTACGATATACACCGGACAGCTGTTCACTACAATATACACTGCGACAGCTGTTCACTACAACACACAGCGGGACAGCTGTTCACTACAATATACAACGGGACAGCTGTTCACTACAACATACACTAAGACAGCTGTTCACTACGATATACACCGGGAGAGCTGTTCTCTACAATAAACACCAGGACAGCTGTTCACTACACCATACACCAGGACAGCTGTTCTCTACAATAAACACCAGGACTGCTGTTCACTGCAATGTACACGGGGACAGCTGTTCACTGCGATACACACTGGGACAGCTGTTCTCTACAATATACACCAGGACAGCTATTCTATTAAATATACACCAGGACAGCTGTTCACTGCAATATACATCGGGACAGCTGTTCTCTACAATATACACTGGGACAGCTGTTCACTACGATATACACCAGGACAGCTGTTCACTATAACATACACCAGGACAGCTGTTCTCTACAATATATACCAGGACAGCTGTTCTCTACAATATACACCAGGACAGCTGTTCTCTACAATATACACCGGGACAGCTGTTCACTACAATATACAACAGGACAGCTGTTCTCTACAATATACACCGGGACAGCTGCTCCCTACAATATACACAAGGACAGCTGTTCACGACAATATACACCGGGACAGCTGTTCTCTACAATATACACCAGGACAGCTGTTCTCTACAATATACACCGGGACAGCTGATCACTACAATATACACAAGGACAGCTGTTCTCTACAATATATACCGGGACAGCTGTTCACTACAATATACACCAGGACAGCTGTTCACTACAATATACACCGGGACAGCTGATCACTACAATATACACCAGGACAGCTGTTCTCTACAATATAGACCGGGACAGCTGTTCACTACAATATACACCAGGACAGCCATTCACTACAATATAAACATGGACAGCTCTTCTCTACAATATAAAACAGGACAGCCATTCACTACAACATACACCAGGACTTCTCTTCTCTACAATATACACCAGGACAGCCGTTCACTACAATATACACCAGGACAGCTGCTCCCTACAATATACACCGGGACAGCTTTTCTCTACAATATACACCGGGACAGCTTTTCTCTACGATATACACCGGGACAGCTGTTCACTACTATATACACTGCGACGGCTGTTCACTACAACACACAGCGGGACAGCTGTTCACTACAATATACACCGGGACAGCTGTTCACTACAACATCCACTAAGACAGCTGTTCACTACGATATACACCGGGACAGCTGTTCTCTACAATATACACCAGGACAGCTGTTCACTACAATATACACCGGGACAGCTGTTCACTACAACATCCACCAGGACATCTGTTCACTACGATATACACCGGGACAGCTGTTCTCTACAATATACACCAGGACAGCTGTTCACTACACCATACACCAGGACAGCTGTTCTCTACAATAAACACCAGGACAGCTGTTCACTGCAATATACACGGGGACAGCTGTTCACTGCGATACACACTGGGAAAGCTGTTCTCTACAATATACACCAGGACAGCTATTCTATTAAATATACACCAGGAGAGCTGTTCACTGCAATTTCCATCGGGACAGCTGTTCTCTACGATATACACCGGGACAGCTGTTCACTACGATATACACTGAGGCAGCTGTTCTCTACAATATGCACCAGGACAGCTGTTCACTACAACATACACCAGGACAGCTGTTCTCTACAATAAACACCAGGACAGCTGTTCACTACACCATACACCAGGACAGCTGTTCTCTACAATATACACCAGGACAGCTGTTCACTGCAATATACACGGGGACAGCTGTTCACTGCGATACACACTGGGAAAGCTGTTCTCTACAATATGCACCAGGACAGCTGTTCACTACAACATACACCAGGACAGCTGTTCTCTACAATAAACACCAGGACAGCTGTTCACTGCAATATACATCGGGACAGCTGTTCTCTACAATATACACAGGGACAGCTGTACACTACGATATAAACCGGGACAGCTGCTCCCTACAATATACACAAGGACAGATGTTCACTACAATATACATCGGGACAGCTGTTCTCTACAATTTACACCAGGACAGCTGTTCTCTACAATATACACTGGAACAGCTGTTCACTACAACTTACACCGGGACAGCTGTTCTCTACAAAATACACTGGGACAACTGTTCATTACAATATACACCGGGACAGCTGTTTACTATGATGTACACCGGGACAGCTGTTCACTACGATATACACCGGGACAGATGTACACTACAATATACACCTGGACAGCTGTTCTCTAAAATATACGCCAGGACAGCTGTTCACTACAACATACACCAGGACAGCTGTTCTCTACAATATACACCAGGACGGCTGTTCTCGACAATATACACGAGGACAGCTGTTCTCTACAATATACACCAGAACAGCTGTTCACTACAATATACAACAGGACAGCTGTTCTCTACAATATACACCAGGACAGCTGTTCACTATAATATAAACCGGGACAGCTGCTCCCTACAATATACACAAGGACAGCTGTTCACGACAATATACAACGGGACAGCTGTTCTCTACAATATACACCAGGACAGCTGTTCACTAAATTTCAACCGGGACAGCTGATCACTACAATATACTCCAGGACAGCTGTTCACTACAATATATACCGGGACAGCTGTTCACTACAATATACACCAGGACAGCTGTTCATTACAATATAGAAAAGGACAGCTGTTCGCCACAATATACACCGGGACAGCTGTTCTCTACAATATCCACCAGGACAGCTGTTCACTACAATATACACTGGGACAGCTGATCACTACAATATACACCAGGACAGCTGTTCTCTCCAATATATACCGGGACAGCTGTTCACTACAATATACACCAGGACAGCCGTTCACTACAATATACACCGGGGCAGCTGTTCTCTACAATATATACCAGGACAGCTGTTCACTACATCATACACCAGGACAGCTGTTCTTTAAAATATACACCAGGACAGCTGTTCACTACAACATACACCGGGACAGCTGTTCACTACAATATACACCAGGACAGCTGTTTTCTACAATACACACCAGGATAGCTGTTCTCTACAATATACACCAGGACAGCTGTTCACTACGATGTACACTGAGACAGCTGTTCTCTACAACATACACCAGGACAACTGTTCTCTACAATATACACCAGGACAGCTGTTCACTACGATATACACTGCGACAGCTGTTCTCTACAATATACACCAGGACAGCTGTTCTCTCCAATATATACCGGGACAGCTGATCACTACAATATACACCAGGACAGCTGTTCTCTCCAATATATACCGGGACAGCTGTTCACTACAATATACACCAGGACAGCCATTCACTACAACAAACACCAGGACTTCTCTTCTCTACAATATACACCAGGACAGCCGTTCACTACAATATACACCAGGACAGCTGCTCCCTACAATATACACCGGGACAGCTTTTCTCTACAATATACACCGGGACAGCTTTTCTCTACGATATACACCGGGACAGCTGTTCACTACTATATACACTGCGACGGCTGTTCACTACAACACACAGCGGGACAGCTGTTCACTACAATATACACCGGGACAGCTGTTCACTACAACATCCACTAAGACAGCTGTTCACTACGATATACACCGGGACAGCTGTTCTCTACAATATACACCAGGACAGCTGTTCACTACAATATACACCGGGACAGCTGTTCACTACAACATCCACCAGGACATCTGTTCACTACGATATACACCAGGACAGCTGTTCTCTACAATATACACCAGGACAGCTGTTCACTACACCATACACCAGGACAGCTGTTCTCTACAATAAACACCAGGACAGCTGTTCACTGCAATATACACGGGGACAGCTGTTCACTGCGATACACACTGGGAAAGCTGTTCTCTACAATATACACCAGGACAGCTATTCTATTAAATATACACCAGGAGAGCTGTTCACTGCAATTTCCATCGGGACAGCTGTTCTCTACGATATACACCGGGACAGCTGTTCACTACGATATACACTGAGGCAGCTGTTCTCTACAATATGCACCAGGACAGCTGTTCACTACAACATACACCAGGACAGCTGTTCTCTACAACAAACACCAGGACAGCTGTTCACTACACCATACACCAGGACAGCTGTTCTCTACAATAAACACCAGGACAGCTGTTCACTGCAATATACACGGGGACAGCTGTTCACTGCGATACACACTGGGAAAGCTGTTCTCTACAATATACACCAGGACAGCTGTTCTATTAAATATACACCAGGACAGCTGTTCACTGCAATTTCCATCGGGACAGCTGTTCTCTACGATATACATCGGGACAGCTGTTCACTACGATATACACTGGGGCAGCTGTTCTCTACAATATGCACCAGGACAGCTGTTCACTGCAACATACACCAGGACAGCTGTTCTCTACAATAAACACCAGGACAGCTGTTCACTGCAATATACATCGGGACAGCTGTTCTCTACAATATACACAGGGACAGCTGTACACTACGATATAAACCGGGACAGCTGCTCCCTACAATATACACAAGGACAGATGTTCACTACAATATACATCGGGACAGCTGTTCTCTACAATTTACACCAGGACAGCTGTTCTCTACAATATACACTGGAACAGCTGTTCACTACAACTTACACCGGGACAGCTGTTCTCTACAAAATACACTGGGACAACTGTTCATTACAATATACACCGGGACAGCTGTTTACTATGATGTACACCGGGACAGCTGTTCACTACGATATACACCGGGACAGATGTACACTACAATATACACCAGGACAGCTGTTCTCTAAAATATACGCCAGGACAGCTGTTCACTACAACATACACCAGGACAGCTGTTCTCTACAATATACACCAGGACGGCTGTTCTCGACAATATACACGAGGACAGCTGTTCTCTACAATATACACCAGAACAGCTGTTCACTACAATATACAACAGGACAGCTGTTCTCTACAATATACACCAGGACAGCTGTTCACTATAATATAAACCGGGACAGCTGCTCCCTACAATATACACAAGGACAGCTGTTCACGACAATATACACCGGGACAGCTGTTCTCTACAATATACACCAGGACAGCTGTTCACTACAATATATACCGGGACAGCTGTTCACTACAATATACACCAGGACAGCTGTTCATTACAATATAGAAAAGGACAGCTGTTCGCCACAATATACACCGGGACAGCTGTTCTCTACAATATCCACCAGGACAGCTGTTCACTACAATATACACTGGGACAGCTGATCACTACAATATACACCAGGACAGCTGTTCTCTCCAATATATGCCGGGACAGCTGTTCACTACAATATACACCAGGACAGCCGTTCACTACAATATACACCGGGGCAGCTGTTCTCTACAATATATACCAGGACAGCTGTTCACTACATCATACACCAGGACAGCTGTTCTTTAAAATATACACCAGGACAGCTGTTCACTACAACATACACCGGGACAGCTGTTCACTACAATATACACCAGGACAGCTGTTTTCTACAATATACACCAGGATAGCTGTTCTCTACAATATACACCAGGACAGCTGTTCACTACGATGTACACTGAGACAGCTGTACTCTACAACATACACCAGGACAACTGTTCTCTACAATATACACCAGGACAGCTGTTCACTACGATGTACACTGAGACAGCTGTTCTCTACAATATACACCAGGACATCTGTTCTCGAAAATATACACCAGGACATCTGTTCTCTACAATACACACTGGAACAGCTGTTCACTACGATATACACTGCGACAGCTGTTCTCTACAATATACACCAGGACAGCTGTTCTCTCCAATATATACCGGGACAGCTGATCACTACAATATACACCAGGACAGCTGTTCTCTCCAATATATACCGGGACAGCTGTTCACTACAATATACACCAGGACAGCCGTTCACTACAATATACACCGGGGCAGCTGTTCTCTATAATATATACCAGGACAGCTGTTCACTACATCATACACCAGGACAGCTGTTCTTTAAAATATACACCAGGACAGCTGTTCACTACAACATACACCGGGACAGCTGTTCACTACAATATACACCAGGACAGCTGTTTTCTACAATATACACCAGGACAGCTGTTCTCTACAATATACACCAGGACAGCTGTTCACTACAACATACACCGGGACAACTGTTCACTACAATATACACCAGGACAGCTGTTTTCTACAATATACACCGGGACAGCTGTTCACTACGATATTCACTGGGACAGCTGTTCACTACAACATTCACCGGGACAGCTGTTCTCTACAATATACACCGGGACAGCTGTTCACTACAACATACACCAGGATAGCTGTTCACTACGATATACACCGGGACAGCTGTTCACTACAACATACACCAGGACAGCTGTTCACTACAATATACACCGGGACAGCTGTTCACTACAACATACACCAGGACAGCTGTTCACGACGATATAGACCGGGTCAGCTGTTCTCTACAATATACACCAGGATAGCTGTTCACTACAACATACACCAGGACAGCTGTTCACTACGATATACACCGGGACAGCTGTTCTCTACAATATACACCAGGACAGCTGTTCACTACAACATACACCAGGACAGCTGTTCTCTACAATATATACCAGGACTGCTGTTCACTTCAATATATACGGGGACAGCTGCGATACACACTGGGACAGCTGTTCTCTACAGTATACACCAGGACAGCAGTTCTATTAAATATACACCAGGACAGCTGTTCACTGCAATATACATCGGGACAGCTGTTCTCTACAATATACACTGGAACAGCTGTTCACTACAACATACACCGGGACAGCTGTTTACTATGATGTACACCGGGACAGCTGTTCACTACGATATACACCGGGACAGATGTACACTACAATATACACCAGGACAGCTGTTCTCTAAAATATACGCCAGGACAGCTGTTCACTACAATATACAACAGGACAGCTGTTCTCTACAATATACACCAGGACAGCTGTTCACTATAATATAAACCGGGACAGCTGCTCCCTACAATATACACAAGGACAGCTGTTCACGACAATATACACCGGGACAGCTGTTCTCTACAATATACACCAGGACAGCTGTTCACTAAATTTCAACCGGGACAGCTGATCACTACAATATACTCCAGGACAGCTGTTCACTACAATATATACCGGGACAGCTGTTCACTACAATATACACCAGGACAGCTGTTCATTACAATATAGAAAAGGACAGCTGTTCGCCACAATATACACCGGGACAGCTGTTCTCTACAATATCCACCAGGACAGCTGTTCACTACAATATACACTGGGACAGCTGATCACTACAATATACACCAGGACAGCTGTTCTCTCCAATATATACCGGGACAGCTGTTCACTACAATATACACCAGGACAGCCGTTCACTACAATATACACCGGGGCAGCTGTTCTCTACAATATATACCAGGACAGCTGTTCACTACATCATACACCAGGACAGCTGTTCTTTAAAATATACACCAGGACAGCTGTTCACTACAACATACACCGGGACAGCTGTTCACTACAATATACACCAGGACAGCTGTTTTCTACAATATACACCAGGATAGCTGTTCTCTACAATATACACCAGGACAGCTGTTCACTACGATGTACACTGAGACAGCTGTACTCTACAACATACACCAGGACAACTGTTCTCTACAATATACACCAGGACAGCTGTTCACTACGATGTACACTGAGACAGCTGTTCTCTACAATATACACCAGGACATCTGTTCTCGAAAATATACACCAGGACATCTGTTCTCTACAATACACACTGGAACAGCTGTTCACTACGATATACACTGCGACAGCTGTTCTCTACAATATACACCAGGACAGCTGTTCTCTCCAATATATACCGGGACAGCTGATCACTACAATATACACCAGGACAGCTGTTCTCTCCAATATATACCGGGACAGCTGTTCACTACAATATACACCAGGACAGCCGTTCACTACAATATACACCGGGGCAGCTGTTCTCTATAATATATACCAGGACAGCTGTTCACTACATCATACACCAGGACAGCTGTTCTTTAAAATATACACCAGGACAGCTGTTCACTACAACATACACCGGGACAGCTGTTCACTACAATATACACCAGGACAGCTGTTTTCTACAATATACACCAGGACAGCTGTTCTCTACAATATACACCAGGACAGCTGTTCACTACAACATACACCGGGACAACTGTTCACTACAATATACACCAGGACAGCTGTTTTCTACAATATACACCGGGACAGCTGTTCACTACGATATTCACTGGGACAGCTGTTCACTACAACATTCACCGGGACAGCTGTTCTCTACAATATACACCGGGACAGCTGTTCACTACAACATACACCAGGATAGCTGTTCACTACGATATACACCGGGACAGCTGTTCACTACAACATACACCAGGACAGCTGTTCACTACAATATACACCGGGACAGCTGTTCACTACAACATACACCAGGACAGCTGTTCACGACGATATAGACCGGGTCAGCTGTTCTCTACAATATACACCAGGATAGCTGTTCACTACAACATACACCAGGACAGCTGTTCACTACGATATACACCGGGACAGCTGTTCTCTACAATATACACCAGGACAGCTGTTCACTACAACATACACCAGGACAGCTGTTCTCTACAATATATACCAGGACTGCTGTTCACTTCAATATATACGGGGACAGCTGCGATACACACTGGGACAGCTGTTCTCTACAGTATACACCAGGACAGCAGTTCTATTAAATATACACCAGGACAGCTGTTCACTGCAATATACATCGGGACAGCTGTTCTCTACAATATACACTGGAACAGCTGTTCACTACAACATACACCGGGACAGCTGTTTACTATGATGTACACCGGGACAGCTGTTCACTACGATATACACCGGGACAGATGTACACTACAATATACACCAGGACAGCTGTTCTCTAAAATATACGCCAGGACAGCTGTTCACTACCACATACACCAGGACAGCTGTTCTCTTCAATATGCACCAGGACGGCTGTTCTCTACAATATACACCAGGACAGCTGTTCTCTACAATATACACCAGAACAGCTGTTCACTACAATATACAACAGGACAGCTGTTCTCTACAATATACACCAGGACAGCTGTTCACTATAATATAAACCGGGACAGCTGCTCCCTACAATATACACCGGGAAAGCTGTTCACGACAATATACACCGGGACAGCTGTTCTCTACAATATACACCAGGACAGCTGTTCACTAAATTTCAACCGGGACAGCTGATCACTACAATATACTCCAGGACAGCTGTTCACTACAATATATACCGGGACAGCTGTTCACTACAATATACGCCAGGACAGCTGTTCACTACAATATAGAAAAGGACAGATGTTCGCCACAATATACACCGGGACAGCTGTTCTCTACAATATACACCAGGACAGCTGTTCACTACAATATACACTGGGACAGCTGATCACTACAATATACACCAGGACAGCTGTTCTCTCCAAAATATACCGGGACAGCTGTTCACTACAATATACACCAGGACAGCCGTTCACTACAATATACACCGGGCCAGCTGTTCTCTACAATATACACCAGGACAGCTGTTCACTACAACATACACCAGGACAGCTGTTCTTTAAAATATACACCAGGACAGCTGTTCACTACAACATACACCGGGACAGCTGTTCACTACAATATACACCAGGACAGCTGTTTTCTACAATATACACCAGGACAGCTGTTCTCTACAATATACACCAGGACAGCTGTTCACTGCAATATACACGGGGACAGCTGTTCACTGCGATATACACTGGGACAGCTATTCTCTACAATATACACCAGGACAGCTGTTCACTACGATGTACACTGAGACAGCTGTTCTCTACAACACACACCAGGACAACTGTTCTCTACAATATACACCAGGACAGCTGTTCACTACGATGTACACTGAGACAGCTGTCCTCTACAACATACACCAGGACAACTGTTCTCTACAATATACACCAGGACAGCTGTTCACTACGATGTACACTGAGACAGCTGTTCTCTACAATATACACCAGGACATCTGTTCTCGAAAATATACACCAGGACATCTGTTCTCTACAATACACACTGGAACAGCTGTTCACTACGATATACACTGCGACAGCTGTTCTCTACAATATACACCAGGACATCTGTTCTCAAAAATATACACCAGGACAGCTGTTCACTACAACATACACCGGGACAGCTGTTCACAACGATATTCACTGGGACATCTGTTCACTACAACATACACCGGGACAGCTGTTCTCTACAATATACACCGGGACAGCTATTTACTACAACATACACCAGGATAGCTGTTCACTACGATATACACCGGGACAGCTGTTCACTACAACATACACCAGGACAGCTGTTCACTACAATATACACCGGGACAGCTGTTCACTACAACATACACCAGGACAGCTGTTCATGACGATATACACCGGGTCAGCTGTTCTCTACAATATACACCAGGACAGCTGTTCACTACAACATACACCAGGACAGCTGTTCACTATGATATACACCGGGACAGCTGTTCTCTACAATATACACCAGGACAGCTGTTCACTACAACATACACCAGGACAGCTGTTCTCTACAATATATACCAGGACTGCTGATCACTTCAATATATACGGGGACAGCTGCGATACGCACTGGGACAGCTGTTCTCTACAGTATACACCAGGACAGCAGTTCTATTAAATATACACCAGGACAGCTGTTCACTGCAATATACATTGGGACAGCTGTTCTCTACAATATACACCGGGACAGCTGTTCACTACGATATACACTGGGACAGCTGTTCTCTACAATATGCACCAGGACAGCTGTTCACTACAACATACACCGGGACAGCTGTTCACTACGATATACACCGGGACAGCTGCTCCCTACAATAGACACAAGGACAGCTGTTCTCTAAAATGTACGCCAGGACAGCTGTTCACTACAACATACACCAGGACAGCTGTTCTCTACAATATACACTGGGATAGCTGTTCACTACAATATACACCGGGACAGCTGTTCTCTACAATATACACAGGGACAGCTGTTCACTACGATATAAACCAGGACAGCTGCTCCCTACAATATACACATGGACAGATGTTCACTACAATATACACCGGGTCAGCTGTTCTCTACAATTTACACCAGGACAGCTGTTCTCTACAATCGACACTGGAACAGCTGTTCACTACAACATACACCGGGACAGCTGTTCTCTACAAAATACACCGGGACAACTGTTCATTACAATATACACCGGGACAGCTGTTTACTATGATGTACACCGGGACAGCTGTTCACTACGATATACACCGGGACAGATGTACACTACAATATACACCAGGACAGCTGTTCTCTAAAATATACGCCAGGACAGCTGTTCACTACAACATACACCAGGATAGCTGTTCTCTACAATATACACCTGGACGGCTGTTCTCTACAATATACACCAGGACAGCTGTTCACTACAACATACACCAGGACAGCTGTTCTCTACAATATACACCAGGACGGCTGTTCTCTACAATATACACCAGGACGACTGTCCTCTACAATATACACCAGGACGGCTGTCCTCTACAATATACACCAGAACAGCTGTTCACTACAATATACAACAGGACAGCTGTTCTCTACAATATACACCAGGACAGCTGTTCACTATAATATAAACCGGGACAGCTGCTCCCTACAATATACACAAAGACAGCTGTTCACGACAATATACACCGGGACAGCTGTTCTCTACAAAATACACCCGGACAACTGTTCATTACAATATACACCGGGACAGCTGTTCACTACGATATACACCAGGACTGATGTACACTACAATATACACCAGGACAGCTGTTCTCTAAAATATACACCAGGACAGCTGTTCACTGCAATATACATCGGCACAACTGTTCTCTACAATATACACCGGGACAGCTGTTCACTACGATATACACTGGGACAGCTGTTCTCTACAATATGCACCAGGACAGCTGTTCACTACAACATACACCAGGACAGCTGTTCTCCACATTAAACACCAGGACAGCTGTTCACTGCAATATACATCGGGACAGGTGTTCTCTACAATATACACAGCGACAGCTGTTCACTACGATATAAACCGGGACAGCTGCTCCCTACAATATATAGATGTAGTGTACCTGGACTTTCAGAAAGCTTTTGATAAAGTCCCACATAGAAGGTTAGTGAGTAAAATTAGTGTGCATAGTATTGGGGGCAAAGTACTAGATTGGATTGAAAATTGGTTGGCTAATTGGAAACAAAGGGTAGTGAGAAACGGCTCCATTTCGGAATGGCAGGCAGTGACCAGTGGGGTACCGCAGGGATCCGTGCTGGGACCACAGCTTTTTAAAATATATGTTCATGATATAGAAGATTGTATCAGCAATAACATTAGCAAATTTGCTGATGATACAAAGCTGGGTGGCAGAGTGAAAAGTGATGAGGATGTTAGGAGATTACAGGGTGACCTGGACAAGTTAGGTGAGTGGGCAGATGCATGGCAGATGCAGTTTAATGTGGATAAAAGTATGGTTATCCACTTTGGTGGCAAGAACAGGAAGGCAGACTACTACCTCAATGGAATCAATTTATGTAAAGGGGCAGTACAGAGAGATCTGGGTGTTCTTATACACCAGTCAATGAAGGCAAGCATGCAGGTACAGCAGGTAGTGAAGAAGGCTAATAGCATGCTGGACTTCATAACAAGAGGAATTGAGTATAGAAGCAAAGAGGTGCTTCTGCAGCTGTACAGGGCCCTGATGAGACGACACCTGGAGTACTGTGTGCAGTTCTGGTCTCCAAATTTGAGAAAAGACATTCTGGCTATTGAGGGAGTGCACCGTAGGTTCACGAGGTCAATTCCTGGAATGGCAGGATTACCTTACACTGAAAGACTGAAGCGACTGGGCTTGTATACCCTTGAATTTTGAAGATTAGGAGGGGATCTGATTGAGACGTATAAGATTATGAAAGGATTGGACACTCTCGCAGTATGAAACACATTTCCACAGATGGGTGAGTGCCGAACCAGAGCACACAACTTAAAAATACTGGGTAGACCATTTAGGACAGAGCTCAGGAGAAACCTCTTCACCCAGAGAGTGGTGGCTGTGTGGAATGCTCTGCCCCAGAGGGCAGTGGAGGCCCACTCTCTGGATTCATTTAAGAAGGAGTTGGATAGAGCTCTCAAAGATAGTGGAATCAAGGGTTATGGAGATAAGTCAGGAACAGGATACTGATTAGGAATGATCAGCCATGATTATATTGAATGGCGGTACATGCTCGAAGGGCTGAATGGCCTACTCCTGCACCTATTGTCTATTGTCTATTGTTGCAAACGTTTCGTCCCCTGTCTAGGTGACATCCTCAGTGCTTGGGATTCTCCTGTGAAGCACTTCTGTGGTGTTTCCCAGGGACAGGCCACCATAAATGCCAGAGGAAACACCACAGAAGCGCTTCACAGAAGAAACCCAAGCACTGAGGATGTCACCTAGACAGGGGAGAAACGTTTGCAACAAAAACTTCCAGCTCGGCGAACAGAACCACAGCAATGAGCACCCGAGCTACAAACCTTCTCACAAACTTTGAACACCTTTCTAATTATTAAAAATACGGAAATAGAGAAAACACACCGGATCATCAACTCCACACTTACAGGAATCCGATTCACGAGAGAGGAAGAAAAGGACAACCAACTCCCATTCCTAGACGTGATGGTACAGAGAACACCAAACGGAGAATTCACCACTAAGGTACACAGGAAAACCACACACACAGACCAAGTCCTGAACTATGAAAGCAACCACCCCAATACACACAAACGAAGTTGCGTCAAGACACTATTCAAAAGGGCCACAACACACTGCAGTACACCAGAACTGCAAAAAGAGGAAGAGGAACATCTATACAAGGTATTCGCCAAAAACGGATATCCTCGCAATTTCATCAACAGATGCCTAAGGGAAAGACAACGGAACGAGGACATGCCACAACCCAAAGGACTAGCCACACTACCATACATCAAGAACATCTCTGAACTGACAGCCAGACTATTGCGACCACTAGGACTTATAACAGCACACAAACCAACAGCCACACTCAGACAACAACTCACCAGAACGAAGGACCCGATACCCAGCATGAGCAAAACTAATGTAGTGTACAAAATCCCATGCAAAGACTGCACAAAACACTATATAGGACAAACAGGGAGACAGCTAACGATCCGCATCCACGAACATCAACTAGCCACGGAACGACACGACCAGCTATCCTTAGTAGCCACACACGCAGACGACAAGCAACATGAATTTGACTGGGACAACACTACCATTATAGGGCAAGCCAAACAAAGAACAGCCAGGGAATTCCTAGAAGCATGGCACTCATCCACAAACTCCATCAACAAACACATCGACCTGGACACAATATACCGGCCACTACAGTGGACAGCTGAAACTGACAACCGGAAGCGGCAGGGACAGGCCACTATAAATGCCGGAGGAAACACCACAGAAGCGTTTCACAGTTATTGTGATATGAATGGGTGTGTGGTGCAGGGAGATTGCAATGATTACAGCCAGGAATTAATTCAAAGGTGCAAAAGTAAATTGTTGTTGCTTATAAATGGGAGTCTTTTGATTGATCAGCACGTTTTGGTACAAGTGAGCATTTCGGAGTAGAGTTTTCAATATTCTTGAGATTACTGGGAGGGTGTACGTGGGATGCTGGCCAGGAGTGGGTTTAGATAATGACATCTAGAGTTAACAAAATGAATGAATGAGAGTTTCAGCAAATGAGCTGAGACTGTGGTAAGGTCAGATGATATCACTGAAGTCGAAATAGTGGCCTTGGAGGGAGTCTGTCATCCTCACCTCATTCAGCTGTTTGTCAGTTTGTGAATCAAGTCTGTAACAAGCTCAGGAGCTGAGTGGCCCTGCCAGAACCCAAGCTGGGCATCGCTGAGCAGGTTATTGCTGAGAAGGTGCTTGACAACACTGTTGATGACACCTTCCATCACTTCACTGCTGAGCGAGTGTCGACTGATGGAGGGGAATTGGCTGAGTTGGATCTGCCCTGTGTTTTTGTGTTGGAACATCCCTGAGCAATGTTCCACAAAGTCAGTAGGTGCCAGTGCTGGAGCAGTACTTGCCTTGGTGGGCAGCAGGTTCTGGAGCACAGCCAAGAGTATTATTGCCAGAATATAGGCAGGGCCCATACCTTTACACTGCTTATCCATTTCTTGATCTGATTTGAAATGAGTTTTCAACCAAGTCGATTCATATCAGTGATGTCAGGGACCAATGGAGAAGGCTCATCCACTTGGCATTGCCAGCTGAAAATCGCTGCTAATGCTGTCCTCTTATCTGTTGCATGAATGTGTGAGACCCCTCCATCAGTAAGGGTGGGGATATCTGTGATGCTTCCTCCAGTGAGTTGTTTAAATGTGCATCACTATTCTTGACTAGGTGTGGCAGAACTGCAGAACTCAGATCTAATCCATTGGTTATTGGATCACTTAGTTCTATTTGGTGTTTCTTGTGCTGTTTGGCCATGCAGGTTTGGTCGCTGCACGAGGTTGGCACCTCATTTTTAGGTATGCCTGGTACTGCTCCTGGCATGCCCTCCTGCATTCACCATTGAACCAGGGTTGATTCCCCTGGCTTGATGTTAATGATGTTAATGCATTGGTAGATGTAATGCGGTCCATCCAGTTTCATTCCTTTGTTGGGACTGTGCAGTGATTAATACAATGAGTGATTGGATGGGCCACTGTCGGGTTTCTTTCCCTCAAGGACATTGCCAATGGCAGAAAAACATCCCCAATGGTTCCATGGCAAACAGTAGATTCTTCATTCCAGTGGGCAGTGATAAGTATGCGCAGTTGCTATCTTTCAGGGATACTCTGTTTCATGACTGGGAGGAGCTTGCTGCCCATTGGTCAGAATGGAGACATCTTTCCCATCAAGCTGCATGAGCCTTTCACACCCCATGTCTTATTGAGGAGGCACAGCAGCAGAACGGAAGGAAAGAAAAGGAAGCAAATCTTGCTCTCCATATCTCACTGAATCTTGGGATATTCTGTCCCATGTGCAGTCACATGAAGTCCCTGCGATACACACTGGGAAAGCTGTTCTCTACAATATACACCAGGACAGCTATTCTATTAAATATACACCAGGACAGCTGTTCACTGCAATTTCCATCGGGACAGCTGTTCTCTACGATATACACCGGGACAGCTGTTCACTACGATATACATCAGTGACCCTGCACAGCCCTGTGACCCATCAGTGACCCTGCACATCCATGTGACCCTGCAGTGACCCTGCACTGAACCTGTACCGCCATGTGACCCAGCAGTGACTGCACAGCCATGTGACCCTGCAGTGACCCTGTACAGCCGTGTGACCCTGTCATGACCTTGCACCGCCATGTGGTCCTGCAATGACCCTGCACTGCTGTCTGACCCAGCACTGACCCTGCACAGCCATGTGACCTAGCAGTGACCCTGCATCACTGTCTGACCCTGGAGTGACCCTCCCAGCTGAAAGCCTGTGCTGTTTGGTTTCAAGCTCTGAACATGGAGTTCAGTCTCAGAAATACAGTGAAATTCACAGCTGTGGAGAAAACTCAGTTAATTTTGTTTGAAAAGTCCATCCTTACACCTCTTTTTAAATCTACAATAATGAATTGAATGGGGCTTTTGTGCATATGCTTTATTGAGATCTCTCTTGATTAAATTTAAAAAAAATATATAATACAGGTCCCAAGTTATCCGAGGGCAGTGTTTTTCAAGCAGTAAGACTGTGCTATTTTCTCGGTGTGTGGATTGTTAAAGTGCAGTGAGAATGCCTTTGGGAGCGAGATGTCCTCTTCCTGTCGGACGTGGGAGATTAGGGATAGTTTCCATGGTACTGGGAATGATGTTTCTACAAAGTATGTCTTGTTGCAAATGCTGTCAGATTGCCTACCTTTGTAGGTTGGAGCGACCGTTAGAGGCAATGAGGAATTTACAGGAGCTACGGGGTGTGATGGATGGCAGTTGCAGGGAGGGAGATAAACCAAAGATGCAGTCAGCGAGATGGGGGACCTCCAGGAAAGGTAGGAGAGGGAGGCAGGTCATACAGGGCCCTCCTGTAGAAATCCCCATCTCAGACTAGTACACTGTTTTATACAGTACATGAATGTGAAAGAGAGAGTGAATGCAAACGTGAGAAAGAGTATGTGCAAATGCAAGAGAGAGAGAGAGAGAGAGAGAGAGAAAGTGTGTGCGAACACACGAGAGAGAGATTATGTCAATGGGAAAGAGAGAGTTTACGCGAATGTGAGAGTGTGTGCAAATGCATGAGAGAGAGAGTGTGCGCGAATGCAAAAGGAAGTGTGTGTGTATGCGATAGAGAGTATGCATGCTTACAAGGGGAAGAGTGTGTACATGAGCGAGACATTCTGCGCATGTGCAAAAGACAGTGTACGTATGAAAGCAAGAGTGTGCATGCAAAAGATGAGTGCATATGCAGTGTCAGAAAGGTTGTGTGGGTGCAAACAAGGGAGTGTGTCTTTGAGAAAGTGCGCGAGAGAGAGAGCATGCGAGAGAATGTGTGAGAAAGAGAGCATGTGAGAAAGAGAGAGAGTGTGTGTGCCTGCATGAGAGAAAGAGACTGCGTATGGATGAAAGAGAGTGTGTGCGAACAAGAGCGAGAGTATGCACATGCGAGAGAAAGAGTGTGCGTGCATGCAATAGACTGTGCATGTGAGAGAAAGCGAGCGTGTCCTTGTAAGAGTGTCCCTGTGCAAGAGAGGCAGAGTGCATGCGTGCACAAGGGAAGGAGTGTCTGAGTGCATGAGAGAGAATGAGCGTGTGCACATGCAAGAGATTTAGCGGGTGTGTGAGAGAGAGATAGTGTATGCAAAACTGAGTGGATGCATGAGAGAGAGAGATTGCATGCAGGAGAAAGGAAGTGCGTGCATGCGAGACAGAGCGTGCACGTGTGAGAGATAGAGTGCGTGTGCAAGAAAGAATGTGAGCATACAGAAAAAAGAAAGAATGTGTGTGAGATGGTGATGGTGTGCATGTGAGAGTGCGTGTGCGAGAGAGAACGTGTGCATGCGCAAAAGAGCAATGTGTACGTGTGCAACGCAGAATGTGCATGTAAGAGAAAGAGTGTGTGTGCACATGAGAGGAAGTGTGGATATGCACATTGTATGTCAGTGTACCTCCGAGAGAGGGTGTGCCTGCGAGAGAGAGTGTGCATACAAGAGAGAGTGTGCATGAGAGAGAGTGTAAGCAAATGTGAGAAAGACAGTGTGCAAATGCACGATAGAGTGTGCAAATGTAACAGCGAGAGAGAGAAAGTGTGTGCAAATGCAAGAGAGAGAGTTTACATCAGTGTGAGAGAGAGAGTTTACGCGAATGTGTGAGAGTGTGCACAAATCCAAGAGAGACAGTGTGCAAACACAAGAGGGAGAGAGTGTGCAAATGCAAGAGGAAGTGTGTGCGTGTATGCGAGAGAGAGAGTATGCACAGGCGCAAGAGGAAGAGTGTTTGCATGCTTGAGACATTAGGCACGTGTGTGAGAGAGAGTGTGTACGACAGAGAGCATGCAACAGAGTGAGAATGTGTGCTTGCATGAGAGAAAGAGACTGTGTGCGAGTGATAGAGAGTGTGTGCAAACAAGAGAGACTGTGCACAAGAGAGTGTGCATGTGCGGGAGAGTGTGCATCCTTGTAAGAGAGTGTCTCTGTATAAGAGAGACAGAGTGCATGCGTGCACAAGAGAAAGATTGTGTGTGTATGAGAGTGAGTGAGCGTGTACACATGCAAGAGAGATCGTGTCCATGTGAGAGAGATAGCGTGTGCAAAAGAGAGTGGGTGCAAGAGAAAGAGAATGCATGTGGGGAAGATGAAGTACAAGCATGCGTGAAAGAATGTGTGCGAGAGATAGAATGTGTACGAGAGAGAAGGTGCACATACACAAAAGAGAGAATGTGTACGCGTGTGAGAGAGAATGCATGCGAGAGAGAGTATGTGCATCTAAGAGAGTGTGTGCATGTGAAAGGAAGGGTGTACACATGCATATTGTATGTCAGAGGGTGTGCCTGCGAGAGAGAATGCCTGAGAGAGAGGTTGTGCCTGTGAGAGGGAGTGTACCTGTGAGAGAGTGCGCGTGAAGACCTGAATGTGGTATGCGAGGGTGTGTGTGTGTATACACGTGTGAGAGAGCGAGTGAATGAGAGTGAGGGACGCTGTATGGTTTGTGAATCATACCTGGGTCAGGTACATAACCACATGGTTTACACACAGTCACATTAAGGAGTGACTGCATTGACACTGAAACTGTGCACTCAGATGGACACATACATACCAGGCATGATCTTTCTCTCTCTGTCTTTCTCTCTCTCACTCACACACACACACACACACACAAAAAAGGCACTTCTGTGATGATAATTGAGCTCAGACCCTCACTGACTCTCTCCCCTGACAAAACCTGTGCACAGTCCCCATAAAAACCACAGTCCTGTACTGGGGACAGTTTGGGGTCGGGTGGGTGGGGTTGTGGGGGCGGGAGGGGAAATGTGGATATTGAAGAGTAGACATGTGATCAATGCTTTTCATTCCCAATCGCTGCTGATATATTTGAGAAGGGGAAAGGAAATAAGAGATTGAAAGTTAAGTTAGAAATGGCTGCATGTCGAGCAGGGCAAGGAGAGACAGAAAGAGGCAGAGAAACACAGGGACAGCGAGAGACAACGAACAAAGAAAATTTACAGCCCAGGAACAGGCCATTCGGCCCTCCAAGCCTGAGCCAATCCAAATGTACTGTCTAAACCTGTCGGTCAATTCCTAATGATCTGTATCCCTCTGCTCCCCACCTACTCATGCATCTGTCCTGACAAATCTTAAATGTATCTACCGTGCCTGCCTCTACCACCTTGACTGGCAACACGTTCCAAACGCCCATCACCATCTGTGTGAAGTACTTGCCATGTGTATCCCCCTTAAACTTTCCACCTCTCACCGTAAAAGTGTGACCTCTCGTTATTGAATCCTTCACTCTGGGAAAAAGCTTATCTCTATCCACCTTGTCTATACCCTTCCTGATTTTGTAAACCTCAATCAGGTCCCCCCTCAATCTACCTTTTTCTAATGAAAATAAACTTAAACGACTCAACTGCTCTTCATACCAGGCAACATCCTTGTAAAACTTCTCTGCACCCTCTCCAAAGCGTCCACATCCTTTTGGGAATGTGGTGACCAGAACTGCACACAGTATTCCAAATGCGGCCGAACCAATGTCCTTTACAATTTTAATATGACTTGTCAGCTCTTATACTCAATACCCTGTCCAATGAAGGCAAGCAGACATATGCCTTCTTGACCACTCTATCCACCTGTGCAGCAATCTTCAGGGTACAATGGACCTGCACTCCCAGATCTCTCTGCCCATCAACTTTTCCCAAGGCTCTTCTGTTCATCGTATAATTCGTTCTAGAATTAGTCTTGCCTAAATGCATCACCTCACATTTGTCTGGAGTAGTCTACCATGGGGAACCTTATCAAACACCTTACTAAAGTCCATATATATGACATCAACAGCCCTTCATTCATCTATCAACTTGGTCACTTCCTCTAAGAACTGTATTAAGTTGATAAGGCATGATCTCCCCCACACAAAACCATGTTGCCTGTCACTGATAAGTTCACTCTTTTCTAAATATAAGAAGGAGCAGCACTTTAAAAGCTATTGCTTCCAAACAAACCTTTTGCACTATAACCTGGTGTTGTGAGAATTTTAACTTTGAATTCATGGGACATTGGGACCAGTACCTGGGAGGAATGGACCTGCACTCTCACATCTCTCTGCCCATCGACTTTTCCCAAGGCTCTTCCGTTTTTTGTATAATTTGTTCTAGAATTAGTCTTGCCTAAATGCATCACCTCACATTTGTCTGCATTGAAATCCATCTGCCTCTTTTCCGCCCAACTCTCCAACCTATCTATATCCTCCTGTATTCTCTGTCAGTCCCTTATTCTTTCTGCTACTCTACCAGTCTTTGTGTCATCTTCAAACTTGCTGATCATACCAACAGTGCCCTCTCCCAGATCATTTATGTATATTATAAACAACAGTGGCCCCAATACTGACCCCTGTGGAACACCACTGGTCACCTTTCTCCATTTCGAGAAACTCCCTTCAACTACTACTCTCTGTCTCCTGTTGCTCAACCAGTTCTTTATCCACCGAGCTAGAACACCCTGCACACCATGTGACTTCACTTTCTCCATTAGTCTACCATGGGGAACCTTATCAAACACCTTACTAAAGTCCATGTATATGGCATCAACAGCCCTTCCTTCATCTATCAACTTGGTCACTTCCTCGAAGAACTCTATTAAGTTGATAAGGCACGATCTCCCCCACACAAAACCATGTTGCCTGTCACTGATAAGTTCACTGTTTTCTAAATATAAATAGATCCTATCCCTCAGGAGAGAGAGAGAGAGAGAGAGAGAGAGACAGAGACAGACAGAGAGAGAGACAGAGAGAGAGACAGAGACAGACAGATTGGGACAGCGAAAGAGCATTTGATTCTGGGAACCACATGTCCACCAGGAGGTTCCCGAGAGATCCTCAGCAAATACCCCCTCCCTTCCCAGCCCTGTGTGTGTCAGGGTGTCTTCAGTCAGGCTCTTAGACACGAGTGTGGGACCAATGATTCAGAGACCTCCTTAGGGAGCAGACTGACAGACGGTGCAATGTGTCAGATTTGCAGAGGAGGAGTCCACAAACCCCTCAGCGAGAATAAATGTATACAAGAAATTGTCAGATTCATTCTCAAACCCTGTTTTCTCTCTCTCGCCTGCCTGGTTGTGAGAGTTTGTGTTTCTGTGTGTTTATTCAAGTTTCCAGCCTCTGGTTAATTGCTGTCTTCTGATTTGTTATATTTTGATGTTGCTGTGATGTTATGCAATGCATTGAGGATGGAGATGGGGATGAGGAAGAAGGAGTGCTTTTAAACCTAGGATCCTGCTGTGTAATTTTGCATCAAAGTGCTTTCACTCCCACTTTTCAAATTATCTTTTTCCTCTTTTATGCCCAGGAACTTTTGTTGGGAAAGCTGCAAAGTGAAGATCCAAAATGACTGGGGCCAGGAAAGCCTTGGATAAGAACAACCTCCAGAGGGGAGCATAGGCCTGAGGCCTGAGGCCTTTTCACCAGGCTGCACCCTGTGGGACCCAGGTGAGGTCAAAAGGGTAACTAGAGAGAAAATAGGGCCCCTCTATGATCAGCAAGGCAGCCTCTATGTGGAACCACAGGAGATGGGGAGATACTAAACGAGCATTTTGCATCAGTGTTTCCTGTGGAGAAGGGCATGTGTTATGAAGTTGAAGGTGTGCACTGTACCTTTAAGGGACAGTGAAAGCTGAAAGCTTGCAAGCATCTATCATGTGACTGACTAGCATTCACAGAATGTCCAGGAAAATTGAAAGGTATAACATTTGGTTGTAATGTAGATACCTCAGTTGTTTTCGCAGCAGTTGGAATTTTACCAATCAGGTTAAATTATGCCCCAAGATGAGAAAACACAATCAAATTTGAATTTTACTGTTCTGACAACATTCAACCAATTAGATGATCTGACGTTTCGGGTATAAAAATCAGGCATTTTGGACAGTTAGCCAGAGAGAGAGCATCAACTGCCATTGAAAGATTACTATTCACAACACTCACGATTGAAGGTACCTTTTTCATATGAACCATCTTTGCAGCAGAAGACTGAAGACGACCCAGGGAGATCTACAAACAGAAGACCAACACTGGAGACGACAGGCGCAGTCTGGTTTTGAAAAGCACGTTGCTCTAATTTTAATCAGAGCTCTTATTGGATCAGTATATTGTTATAGAATGGGAGGTAGATAAAAACCTTTAAGAGAAAGGAAGCTGAGGCTGTAAATAGTCATTTAGTGGTCAATTTTATAGTTAAAGACTAAAATTCGTATTTCTTCTTTAAATAGTGGAATTTGGGCAGTTCTCTGTCCCTCATACTTGAACAGATTATGAGCCAATTTTCTGTGTGCTTGGTTTAATTAGCAGAAGGGTTTACCATCATGTCGTAACACATGGAAGATGACATCATGAAAATGTCCAAAATAAAGAGGAAGTGGTGCTGGATGTCTTGAAATGAATAAAAGTGGATAAATCCCCAGGACCTGATCAGGTGTACCCTAGAACTCTGTGGGAAGCTAGGGAAGTGATTGCTGGGCCTCTTACTGAGATATTTGTATCATCGATAGTCACAGGTGAGGTGCTGGAAGACTGGAGGGTGGCTAATGTGGTGCCAGTATTTAAGAAAGGTAGTAAGGAAGAGACAGGGAACTATAGACCAGTGAGCCTGACCCTCGGTGGTGGACAAATTATTGGAGGGAATCCTGAGGGACAGGATGAACGTGTGTTTTCAAAGGCTAGGACTGATGTCTCACAAAATTGATTTAGTCTTTTGAAGAAGTAACAAAGAGGATTGATCATGGTAGGACAGTACACGTGATCTATTTGGATGTTAGTAAGGCGTTTGACAAGGTATTTCATGGTTAGCAAGGTTAGATGTCATGGAATACAGGTAGAACTAGCCATTTCGATACAGAATTGGCTCGAAGGTAGAAAACAGAGGGTTGTGGTGGTGGAGGGTTGCTTTTCAGACTGGACGTCTGTGGCCAGTGGAGTGCCACAAGGATCGGTGCTGGGTCCACTACTTTTCGACATTTTTATAAATGATTTGGATGTGAACATAGGGAATATAGTAAGTTTGCAGATGACACCGAAATTGGAGGTGTAGTGGACAGTGAAGAACATTACCTCAGATTACAACAGGATCTTGATCAGATGGGCCAATGGACTGAGGAGTGGCAGTTGGAATTTAATTTAGATAAATGTGAGGAGCTGCGTTTTGAAAAATCAAATCATAGCAGGACTTATACACTTAATGGTTTTGTCCTGGGGAGTATTGCTGAACAAAGAGACCTTTGAAAGTAGAGTCGAAGGTAGATAGGATAGTGAAGAAGGTATTTGGTATGCTTTCCTTTATTAGTCAGAGCATTGAGTGTAGGAGTTGGGAGGTCATGTTGTGGCTATGCAGGACATTGATTAGGCCACTTTTGAAATATTGTGTGTAATTCTGGTCTCCATCCTATCGGAAGGATGTTGTGAAACATGAAAGAGTTCAGAAATGATTTACAAGTGTGTTGTCAGGGTTGGAGAGTTTGAGCTATAGGCTGAGACTGAATAGGCTGTGTCACAAACTAATTGGCACAGGGTCAGTAAGATTAAGCAAGTAAATGTGTGGCTGAAAGATTGGTGTGGGAGAAATGGTTTGAATTCATGGCTTGGAGGTGCCAGCTTTGGACTGGGGTGGACAAAGTTAAAAGTCACAAAACATGAAGCACCTGATGAAGGAGAAGTGCTTTAAAAGCTATTGCTTCCAAACAAACTTTTTGCACTATGACCTGGTGTTGTGTGAATTTTAACTTTGAATTCATTGGGACATTTGCACCAGTACCTGGGAAGAAGGGACCTGTTCTGATAGAATGGTCTTCATCTGAACCATGCTGGACTAGAGTCCTAGCAAATCGCTTAACTAGGACTGTAGACAGGGATTCAAACTAAATGGGGAAGGGGGCGATTTTTTCGAGGGGAAATTAGGAAACCCAGGAGGAGATAAGAATAGCGATCTCAGGAGAAGTTATTAAAATCTCCAGCACAGATACAAATAGGGCAGAGCGTATGGAAAGGATTAGCATTCAAACTTCAAAAACACTCGACAAATAAATGATAATGAGAAGGGGAAGATTAATACAGGGCTGAAGGTGTTCCATCTGAATGCACGCAGTGTAAGGAATAAGGTAAATGAACTTGTGGCACAGATTGAAATGAGCAGGTATGATGCAGTGGGCATCACGTAGACATGGCTACACGGGGGGCAGAGGGGGTGGGGTTGCTTTATTGGTCAGAAATGAAATTCAATCAATAGCAAGAAATGAAGGAGGGTCAGATGGTATAGAATTTGAGTGGTTAGAACCACAGATGGTGTTATGTACAGGCCTCCAAATAGCAGTCAGGAGCTGGGGTACAAGATACACCAGGAGATAGAAAAGATGAGGAGGAAAGGTAAAGTTACAGTGATCTTGGGGGATGTCAATACACAGGCCGACTGGGAAAATCAGGTTGGTAGTGGATTGCAAGGAAAGGAATGTGTGGAATGTCTGGATTAGATTAGATTCCCTACAGTGTGGAAACAGGCCCGTCGGCCCAACCAGTCCACACTGACCCTCTGAAGAGTAACCCACCCAGGCCCATTTCCCTCTGACTAATGCACCTAACACTATGGGCAATTTCGCATGGCCAATCCACCTGACCTGCACATCTTTGGACTGTGGGAGGAAACCCACGCAGACATGGGGTGAATGTGCAAAAAGATGTCTACAAGATGACTTTTTGGAGCAGCTTGTGGTGGAGCTCATGAGGGAGCAGCCAATACTGGATTTAGTGTTGTTCAATGAGACAGACTTAATCAGGGAACTTAAGGTGAAGGAACCTTAAGAGGCAGTGACCATCATATGATTGAATTTACTCTGCAATTTGAGAGGAGAAGGGAGAATCAGAAGGAACGGTATTACAGCTGAATAAAAGCAACGACAGAGTCATGAGGGAGGAGCTGGGTAGAATTGACTGGGAGAGGTGCCTGACAGGACAGTGGAATACCAATGGCAGACGTTTCTGGGAGTATTTCAGGAGACACAACAGAGATTCATCCCGAGGAAAAAGAAGCATGGTCCAGGGAGGATGAGACAACAATAGCTGAGTTGGGAAGCTAGGGATTGCAGAAAAACAAAAGAGAAAGTACAGAATGTGGTGAAGGGCAGTGGAAAACCAGGGGATTGGGAAGCTTACAAAGACCAACAGAGGGCAACAAAAAAAGGAATAAGGGGAGAGAGAAGATTAAATATAAGGGTAAGTTAGCCAGTAATATAAAGGAAGACTGTAAGAGTTTCTTTTGATATGTAAAGGGCAAAAGAGAGGCAAAAGTGGATACTGGGTCACTGGAAAAGGACACTGGAGAAGTAGTGGTGGGGAACAATGAAATGGCTGAGGAACTGAACAATTACTTTGTGTTAGGCTTCACGGTGGAATACATGAGGAATATCCCAAAACACTCAAGAGAGTGAGGGGGCAGAGCTGAGTATGGTGGCCAACAGCAGGGAGATCTGAATTGATAACAGTATTCTAATAGTCGCCTTATCATTGTCCTGTACAGTGTGATGTCCCAACTCCTTTACTCAATGCACTGACCAATAAAGGCTGGTGTACCAAGTGCCTTTTTCATCACCCTGTTGACATGCAACGGCACTATCAAGGAACTATGCAGCTGTACCCCTGGGTCTCTTTGTTCAGCAACACTGCCCAAGACCCTACCATTAAATGTATAAGTCCTGCCCTGGATCACCTCACCAGAATGCAACAGCTCACATTTATGAGACAGTGAGGTCTGCAGATGCTGGAGATCAGAGTTGAGAGTGTGTTGCTGGAAAAATACAGCAGGTCAGGCAGCATCCAAGGAGCAGGAAAATCGACATTCAGACAAAAGCCCTTCATCAGAAATGAAGCTGAGAGCTTCGGGGTGGAGAGATAAATGACTTTGATCTGATCATCAGAGAGACTTTGTGAACGCGAATAAAAGGTGGGACATAAATATTCTACAGTACTCAATTTACAGAGAGACAGGCAGAATGGGAATGCAGCAGGAAGGAACCTTTTGATTAGGGATAACAAAAGTAAGACTGACAAATTATTTATCGTCAGGTTATGAAATACAGTCGGTAGGAAAGCAATTTGGAAGGATGATGCACCAGGAATTGCAAAGGGACGAACAGTCTAGCACCTGCCTAACAGCACTGCATCATTAGACACTAAATTAAACAGGTACTTATGGATTTGTGAAAAGACAAGGGAACAATTGTGGGGGACTTCAATCTTCATGTAGTCCGGGCCAGTCTCATTTGCAAGAGTGATCCTGAAGCAGAGTTTGTAGAATGTTTTTGTCAGTGTTTGTTAGAACAACAACATTGTTCACTGACTGGGGATGTACCTATTTCAGATCCAGCATTGCATCATGAAGCTGAGTAAGTGAGTCATCTCACAGTAAGAGATCCTCCAGGAAATTGGGAAACAGATGGAATTCAGAGTGATGATGAAGTTTTAAAGTGATCCCCATAAAGGAGAAACAATAACTGGGGACCAGAAGCAGAGTGCCATGAGTTGAATATGAGAGGGAGCACTGCCCGAGATAAACAGGGAAACAGTGAAATGTCTGGCTGCAACTGATCAGGGACAAACATGGCAAGGAACGGGCTCAAATATTCAACAAAAAGGCACATTCTTTCGCTCTGGACCCACCTACCATCTGTTCCCCTCGGTCTACAACACATTTTCCAGCAGCTCCTTCCATTTCTGAACAAGAGGTAAATCAGATTCTAGACATTAATCTGACTACATTACCCATGCTGCCCTGGGAGATAGCGCCTGCGCAATAAGAGCCGGTGAGCTTGGTATCAGGGAGGATCGGTCCGCGGAGCCTAATGGGAGTTGTAGTTCTTACAAGGGCGCATGCGATCCGCTGCAGTTGGTGGCCAACGGCGGGGAGTTCGAACGTGAGCCCCAGAGCGGAGGTCACGTGGTGCTGTTGGAATTGGGGGAGGGGCGGGGTTTATAGACCCAGAGACCTCCCTTAATCAACAGCCTCCCTCCAAAACTGGGGAAATGGCACAGATATTACATCAATGTTTTCTTAATTTCATAGTGGGATATAAAAAACATTTGCTGAAAATGTGTTGCTGGAAAAGCGCAGCAGGTCAGGCAGCATCCAGGGAACAGGAGAATCGACGTTTCGGGCATAAGCCCTTCTTCAGGAATCATTCCTGAAGAAGGGCTTATGCCCGAAACGTCGTTTCTCCTGTTCCCTGGATGCTGCCTGACCTGCTGCGCTTTTCCAGCAACACATTTTCAGCTCTGATCTCCAGCATCTGCAGACCTCACTTTCTCCTATAAAAAACATTTCCCAATTATAGGGCACAAAGAGCCTGAGAACTATAGTAAACCTAATATCTGTGGTGGGTGAGTCACTTGGTAGGATTGTGAGGGACAAGGTGGACATGCATTTGAAAAGACACACTTTGATTAGGAACAGTCAGCATGGCTTTGTGGATGGGAGATCATGCCTCACAAATTTGTTAAGAGTTCTTTGATGAAGTGACCAGCAAGGTTGACAAGGGCAGAGTGACAGACATAGTCTGGGTGGATGTAGTCTAAAGCCTTACAGCCTTTGATAAGATTCCACATGGTAGGCTGCTCTGGAAGGTTAGCTCTCATGGAATCCAGGGCAAGCTGGCAAATTGTATACAAAATTGGCTTGACAGTAGGAAGCAGAGGGTAATAGTTGAAGAATGCTGGTCAGACTGCAGGCCTGTGACTGTCCCACAGGCGTTGGTGCTGGGCTCATTGTTGTTTGTTATCTATATCAGTGATTTGGATGAGAGTGTACAAGGTATGAGTAGTCAGTTTGCTGATAACAAGAAAATAGTTGGTGTCGTGGACAGTGAGGAAGATTATCAGAAAATGCAGCAGGACCTTGATCAGCTAGGGAAGTGAGCGGAGAAATGACAAATGGAGTTTAACATACCGAAGTAAATCCACAGGACCCGATCAGCTGTAACCCAGAACTCTATGAAAAGTTAGGGAACTGATTGGTGGGCCCCTTGCTGAAATATTTGTATTAACGATAGTCACAGGTGAGGTGCAGGAAGACTGGAGTTGGCTAACATGGTACCACTATTTAAGAAAGGTGGTAAGAACAAGCCAGGGAACTATAGACTGGTGAACTTCACTTCAGTGGTAGGCAAGTTGTTGGAGGGAATACTGAGGGACAGGATTTACACGTATTTGGAAAGGCAAGGATTGATTAGGGATAGCCAACATGTCTTTGTGCATGGGAAATTATGTCTTACGAACTTGTTTGAGGTTCTTGAAGAAGTCACAAAGAGGAATAATGAGGGCAGAGTGGTGGACGTGATCTGTATAGATTCAGTAAAGCGTTCGACAAGGTTCCCCATGGGATATTGGTTAGCAAGGTTAGATCTCATGGAATACATGGAGAACTAACCATTTAGGTACAAAACTGGCTTGATGGTAGAAGACAGATAGTGGTGGTGGAGGGTTGTTTTTCACACTGGAGGCCTGTGACCATTGGAGTGCCACAAGGATTGGTGCTGGGTCCACTACTTTTCATCATTTATATGAATAATTTGGATGTGAACATAGCATGTATAGTTCATAAGTTTGCAGATGATACCAAAATTGGCGGTGTTGTGGACAGCGAAGAAAGTTACCTCAGATTACAACGGGATCTTGATCAGATGGGCCAATGGGCTGAGGAGTGGCAGATGGAGTTTAATTTAGATAAATATGAAGTGTTTCATTTTGGGAAAGCAAATCTTAGCAGGACTTATACACTTAATGGTAAGGTCCAAGGAAGTATTGCTGAACAAAGAGACCTTGCTGTGCAGGTTCATCGCTCCTTGAAAGTAGAGTCGCAGGTATATAGGATAGTGAAGAAGGCGTACGACAAGCTTTCCTTTATTGGTCAGAGTATTGAGTATCGGAGTTGGGAGGTCATTTTACCGATGTACAGGAATGTTAGTCAGGCCACTGTTGGAATATTGCATGGAATTCTGGTCTCCTTCCTAACAGAAGGATATTGTGAAACTTGAAAGGATTCAGAAAGAATTTACAAGGATGTTGCCAGGGTTGGAGGATTTGAGCTATAGGAAGAGGTTGAATAGGATGGGGGGCTGTTTCCCTGGAACTTTGAAGGCTGAGGGGTGACCTTAGAGGTTTATAAAATCATGAGGGGCATGGATATGGAAAAGAGACAAGGTCTTTTCCTTGGGGTGGGGAGACCAGAACTAGAGGGCATAGGTTTAGGTCGAGAGGAGAAAGATATGAAAGAGACCGGGAGTTTCATGCCGAATGTTTGGGCTTTAAGGAGTGTACTGGAACAGAGGGACCTTGCATTTCAGGTGCATGGTTCTCTGAAAGTGGAGAAGATATTTGGCACACTAGCCTTCATCAGTTTTGGCATTGAATATAGAAGTTGGGAAGTTGAGTTACAGATATACAGGACGTTGATGAGGCTGCACTTCGGAGTATTGCATTCAGTTTTGGTGACTTTGCTCCAGGAAGGATGTTACTAAACTGGAAAGACTGAAGAAGAAATTTATGAGCATGTTGGTAGGACTCAACTGTCTGAGTTCTGAGGAGAGGTTGGATAAGCTTAGGACTTTTTTTTCTTCAGAGTGCAAGAAACGGAGGCTGGATCTTATAGAAGTGTACGAGATCATGAGAGGCATGGAAAGTGTGAATGCACTCAATCTTTATCCCAGGCATGGGGAATCGAGGACTAGAGGGCATCAGTTTAAAGTTAGTAGGTAAAGAACGAAATGGTAACTGAGGGGAAATGCATTTGGAATGAGCTGCTTGTGGAAGTGATTGAAGTGGGCACATTAACAACATTTAAAAGTCATTTGGACAAATACACGGATAGAAAAGGTTTAGAAGGATATGGGCCAAGCACAGGGAAATGGGGATAAGGTGGAGGACATGTTGGTCGGCATGTATCAGTTTGGGCCCATCTCCATGCTGGAGGACTCCATGACTATAAGGGAAATCGATGGAAATAAAACCTAATAAATCCCCTGGGCCTTGTGCTCTCCATCTTTAAGGATGTCCTTAATGAAGTCACCCGATGCATTGTTGATCATTTTCCAGCATTCTGTAAACTCTGGAAGGGCTCTAAAAGACTTGGCAGCATGGTGGCTCAGTTGTTAGCCCTTCTGTTTCACAGCATCTGGAACCTGGGGTTCAATTCTAGCCTTAGGTGAATGTCTGTGTGGAGTTCGCACATTGTCTGATGGGTTTCCCCTGTGTGCTCTGGTTTCCTCCCACAGTCCAAAGATGTGCAGGTTAGTTGAATTGGCAATACTAAAGTGTTCAGGAATGTGTGGGCTAGATGCATTAGCCAGGAAAACGTAGAGTAATAGGGTAGGGGAATGGTTCTGGGTGGGATAATCTTCAGAGGGTCAGTGTGGACTTGTTGGGCCAAATGGCTTATTTCTACACTGTCGTGATTCTATGACTGGAGGGGAGCTAATGTGACTGCCTTTTTTTCTAAAAAAAAAGGATGGACAAAGAAAATGGGCAATGATAGGCCGGTTAGCCTGAAATCAATGGAAGGGAAAATGTTAAGGACATAATAACTAAGCATTTGGAAAGCAGTGACACGATTGGTCTTAATCAGTATGGATTCACGAAAGGAAATCATGCTTGACAAACCGTCTGGAATTTTTGACGATGTGTCCAGTACACAAGGGTGAATCAGTTGATGTTGAGACTTTGGGCTTTCAAAAGGCTTTTGACAAGGTTCCACACAACAGATTAGTAAGGAAAGTTATGGCTCATGGTATCGGAGGTTGTGATTTGATGTGGATAGAGAACAGGTTGGCAGACAGGAAGCAGAGAGTTGTAATAAACTGTTGCTTCTCAGAGTGGCAGGCAGTGATGAGTGGGGTACCATAGAGACCCTAGCTGTTCACAATACACGTTAATAGTTTGGATGAAGGAATTGAATGCAACATTTCCAAATGTGCAGACAGCTGAGTGGTAGTGTGTGTTGTGAGGAGAATGCTCAGAAGTTGCAGAGTGACTTGGATAGGCTGGCTGAAAGGGTAAATACTGCAAAAGCAACATAATGTGGATAAATGAGAAGTTATCCACTTTATGGCAAAAACAGGAAGGCAGATTATGATCTGAATGGTGGCAGTTTAGGAAAAGGTGAAGTCTAACGAGACCTGGGTGTTATGGTGGAACGGTCACTGAAGGTTAGCATGCAGGTGCAGGAAATGGGGGAAAGCTCATGGCATGCTGGCCTTCAGAGTGAGAGGATTTGATACAGGACGACGAATGTCTGATTGCAGTTATATAGGACGTTTGGGAGGCCACACCTTGAGTACTCCGTGCAGTATTGTGGTCTTCCAATCTGAGGAAGGACATTCTTCCTATTGAGGGAATCTCACAAAGCTTCAACAGACTGATTCCAAGGATGGCTGGACTGACATATGAAGAAAGATTGGATCAATTGGGTTTGTACTCACTGGAATTTAGAAGAATGGGGACAGCCATTGAACCTATGGAATTGTCTACCACAGAGAGCTGTTGGGACCAGGTCATTAGATGTATATTCAGGGAGCTGGAAATGGGTCTTCAGGCTAAAGGGATCAAGGGGTATGGAGAGGATGCAGGAGTGGGTACTGAAATTGAATGATCAGCCATTATCTTATTGAATGATGGTGCTGCCTTGAATGGCCAACATCTGCAGCTATTTTCTATGTTTCTGAGGGTGCAGCAAGTCAGTATCACTGAGCAGACTGGAAGGAGTGTTCTGCAGGTCAGTATCACTGAAACAGATTGTGAGGATGTGGTACATGAGGATAGCGTTGATTTCTGCTTAAAGCAGCTTGAGAAGAGAACAGTAAATTTTTTAAGATTGTGCTGGTTAAGTGCATCTTTAAAAGCTCGAAATTAGAAAGCATTTAGAGGAGGGTGGGGTGAGTACTGTGCAGTCCACTCCCTTAAACAAACAATGGTTGGAAGTTTGGACTGTAGTGGGAGTGCTTGGAGTGGGAAAAAGGCCTCTAGTGTAATTACTATTGTTGAAGGGAGTATCTAACAAGCTTAATTTCAGGGGATGTCATAACCAGTCTTGCAACAATCATGGAACAAAATCTCAATTGTCACAATAGCACTGAGCCAGCTCATAGCCTCCCATGTCACCTAACCACTATCAGCAGGGCATCATGGGGACAATTAAACCTCCCCATGAAAGCAGATTGATCTTCTCCACACTCCAGCTGACTCCATCTCCACTCCCATAAACATTAATTAATTCCCTTGTAGATCCAACTTCTGTCAAACTCAACCTTGATTCGCGATAATGACTCAGCAGCTGCTGCTCTCTGTGGAAGAGAATTACAAAGAGTTAGTTGTGCTCAGTGAAGATGAAGACTGTCCAACAGTTCATCAGTCTCTTTCACCCAGGGCTGGTGTCCGTATCCCATGAATCAAAACTCATTTGTCCTACATCTATTATTCAGCTTCAGATGCCAAACTATGGTCCGATTTCCACATTGACAATTTCATCGGAGCAGTGCAGAGTCTGTTCAAATTGTCATCTTGTGTTTAAATTTAATCCTCAGATGGTCAGGTTCCCTCAGCAGAATCCCTTTCGTTGTCCCTCCTGTGTTCTTGATACCTACATGGATCACCATGTGCAAGGTGATTTGTTTTTATTCACGGATATGGACATGACTGGCCAGGAATCCAGTGACGCAGGGAATGTTCTGGAAACTGGGTTCAGATCCTGACATGGCAGATGGTGGAATCGGAATTCAGTAAAATCCTGGAATGAAGAGTTTAATGATGACCATGAAACCATTATTACTTATTAGGGAAAGAAAACACATCAGTTTCACTGATGTTCAGGGAAGGAAATTGTCATCCTTACCTCATCTAACCTGCATGTGATTTCAGACCCACAGCAATGTGGTTCACTCTTAATTGCCCTCTAAGCAATTAGGGTTGGACAAAAATTCTAGCCTGGCCAGCCAACCTGACATCTGTTGCATCTGTGAATGGGTCAAGACACCGATATCGAACAAGCTCTGAACCCCTGAAAATAAAACAATGCTCCAGGAAAAGCCATCATCACCTGTGAAGGCTCAGTGAGCCTGTATCGTTTTCAGAAACAAAACTAAAAATTGCTGGAAAGCTCAGCAGGTCTGGCAGCATTTGTTGATAGAAATCAGAGATAACATTTCGGGTAGAGTGATTCATCGTCAGAAGGGATTTCCCTCCACAGATGCTGCTAGACCTGCTGTGCTTTTACAGCAATTTCTATTTTATCTTTCTGATTTACAGCATCCACAGTTCTTTCAGTTTTTATTCTGCATTGTTGTGTGAGTGTCACTGGCATGCTGTCTTTTAGGAGAAAGTGAGGTCTGCAGATGGTGGAGATCAGAGATGGAAATGTGTTGCTGGAAAAGCGCAGCAGGTCAGGCAGCATCTAGGGAACAGGAGAATCGACGTTTCGGGCATTAGCCCTTCTTCAGGAAGCCCTTATTCCTGAAGAAGGGCTAATGCCCGAAACGTCGATTCTCCTGTTCCCTAGATGCTGCCTGACCTGCTGCGCTTTTCCAGCAACACATTTCCATCTGCTGTCTTTTACACCAGTTCCTGTATCAGGATCAGCACATGGCATGACAGAGAAAGAAATGGGACAATCTTTCTACAAAAAGTATGATCAGAAGATTTTGTTTTAATACTTGGTTCTCATACATGCTTCTATTCTGCCATTTCCAGTCACTATACTATCACTGATAGAATATTCTCTTCAAAAGAAAAAGCAGTACTGGAAATACTTCAATATAATGCAAAAGAGTGAGGAGATCATTCTAACAAAGTGTAGGAAAGTTCTGTCACTCAGTGAGAAATAGCTCCCACCAGAGTCTTGCAACTTACTCCTGTTTGTGCAGTTACCAGGAACCCGGGGTTTTGTGCTCACTGTTCCATTCACAAGCTTATCCTTTATTTCTCTCTCCCTGGAGCTGCTTGATTGTGGAGCCCGACCCCAGGAAAAGACAAACCCAGGAATATCCAAAACAGAGCTGTCACTGAGTGAATCCAGAGGGTGGATGTTATTGGCAGAGGATTTCCTCTCAGCTGAGAGGCACAGTCCCCTTTCACTCCGACACAGATTCACCTTCCAGCAGGCTTACTGGGTACGGTAGTGAGCAGGAACCTGGAGTAACGTACCCCACAGGCCCACGAATATTGAGTGTAATTGTTAGTGTTCCATTGCAGCCAAGACAGAGTCCCATTCTGGCTCCTTCATGCCTGTGCATGTTCCCAGCAGAAAACATTGAGGCAGAGATATCCTGTAGAAACCACACTGTGAGGCCGTGTCTCTGAATGTCTGGGCCTCTGACCTCACAATGAGAGATGACCCTCGCTTAGCTCGAGTGGAGACTGGAAAATCTTCAATAGAATTTCAACCTTCAGCACAGACGGTTGAAAGAAGTAGGGGTGGGTGCAGAATCAGCAAAAAATGATGACAGCAGTGATGCTTATAACTTCCAAGGTTCACACAGTCCCCCTCAGTCTCGATCGGAGCGACTTCCCCATCTGGAGTGAATTCATTTCCCCACAATTAAACAGAAACTATAGAGGTGGAAACACTGTGTAAATAACGGGCAGACTGGGGTTAGTGTTCAATAATAAATACAAAAACGTATTGAAACTAATCTGTATTGTATTTCTAATACTGAAGCAGCTCATAAACACTCACTTGATCCATTGCAGACGCTGCAGTTTGTACACGGTGGAGCAATGAGGGGACAGGATTGTTGGTTAAGATATTGAGTGAGATGGACAACTCCATCAGTGACTGGTTTGTACTGAGAGCGAGGGCAAGTTTCTCAGCACAAAGTTCTGAGAAGGAAGCAGCACGTAGCCTGGGGGCCACAGAGAAAGAACACGAACCACAGTTTATTAATAACAGTATTTCTGACACAGATATAACTGTAAAGTAAGGGAGTTTCTGTTCCAGTAAACTGAACTGAAGACAAGAAGCAGGTGGAATGTTCCCAGGCCCTGAATGACATAGATGACAATGAGAAGCCTCAGAGCATCCCATCAGAACTCAAGCAGTGCCTTCCATGACATCAAGAGCAATAAATTACAATTCCCAATTGAGTTTGTCTCTGTTTTTTCAGTCATGGGAATCGGGCATCGCTGGCTGGGCCAGCATTTATTGCTCATTCCTAGTTGCCAAATTCAAAAGGTGGGAATGAGCTTCTTGAACCACTGCAGTCTAACTGTCCATTGTGGGTGATCCACAATGCCTTTGGGTGGGAATTCCAGGAATTTCACCCAGTGACAGTGATATTTCCAACTTAGGATGGTGAGTGGTTTAGAGGGGAGCTTGCAGGGGTGGTGCTCCTATTCACCTGCTGAACTTGTCCTTCTAGATGGAAGTGGTCATGGATTGAGTAGGTACTGTCGAAGGATCTTTGGTGAACTTCTACAGTGAATCTTGTAGGTAATACGCATTGCTGCTACCGAGCATCGGTAATGGGGATGCTTGTGGACGTGGTGTCAATCAAGTGCACAAGGACATAGAAACATGTACTGAGATTGATATTTAGCCCTCAGTCCCAGTTACAAAACAAATTACTTTAGTTCTCCAACCTCATCATGTTAAAATCAAGATGAGTTAATATTTGAACAAAGTGCAGAAATTTTCTGCATTACCAACAGTAAAGAACTTAGAAATGTCATTACTAAGGACCAATTAAATATAAGCAAGGTTACATCAATACTGTCCTTAAATCTCAGATTGAATTCAGAGGAATATTTCAATTTTCTTGATTATTCTGTGCATAGTGAATGTAACTAGTTCTAAAATTTAGGAAGCATAAAATATTTTCAGAACTTAGTGCATCCATTAACTCAGAGTACATTGGGTAAAAATGTTCCCATTGGTGAAAGAATTGGGAACCAGAAAGTATTTATTTTCGGTAAGTGGTAAAAGAAGTAATGGCAACACGTGGAAATTATTTCCTGCATTAAATGGTTAGGATCTGGATTGTTCTGCCTGAGAGTGTGGTGAGGTCAGTACAAATCATGCATTCAAGACAGCAAAAGATTATTTTCTGAAAAGCAAAATCTATAAATTGACATCGAGATGGGGACAAATACCTCTGTGCAGATGTTTGTGAGGAAAGCTGGCTGAGTTTCTGAATGGCATCCTTTTTTGCAGTATCACTCAATGGTTTATTAGTAACAAGTTCAATAATGCAGCTCAATTAGATTCTGGGTGATCCACGATGGAGGACGGGGACAATTTCTGGCTCTAATAGCTGCTCCTTTTTTTGAGGTATTTTGGGTGTTGGAGGGGATTTTGTTGAATTCCAGGAGCAGAAATTACTGTTTCATATGGTGTTGCATTGTTTTGGAACTCTGGAGTTAAAAAAACAACACTTCTAAAAGGGAGAAGAACAGACAAAGGAAGCACATGGTGAGGTCAGTGCAGGAGAGACAGACAGAGAGAGAGAGAGAGAGAATGAATTGGTTTGTGAGGCAATGAGGAATTTACAAGAGCAAGGGGATGTGATGGATGGCAGTTATGGGAAGTTGTTGGAGGGGGAGAAATGAGTCTCAAATACAGTCAGATGGGTTAACTCCAGGAAAGGTAAGAGAGGTAGGTAGGTAGTGCAGGAATCTTCTGTGGCTATCCCCATTTCAAACAAGTATGCTGTTTTGGAAAATGTAGGGGGTGATGGAATCTCAGGGGAACAAAGCACAAATAGCCAAGTTTCTGGTATTGAGACTGACTCTAATGTAATGAGAGGTACATCGGGTTCAAAGCAATCAATTGTGTTCAGTGACTCTCTAGTCTGAGGTACATATAGACGTTTCTGTGGCCAGCAGTGAAAAATCAGAACGGTGTGTTGTTTCCCTGGTGCCAGGATCAAGGATGTCTCAGAGGGTGCAGAATGTTCTCAAGGGGGAGAGGGGCCAGCAGGAGGTCACTGTAAACACTGGAACCAATGATATAGGAAGTGAAAGGGAGATTACAGCGAGTTAGGCAGGAATTTTAAAAGGAGGTCCTCGAAAGTAGTAATATCTGGATTACTCCTGGTGCTACGAGCTAGTGAGGGCAGGAATAGGAGGATAGAGCAGATGAATGCATAGCTGAGGAGCTGGTGTATGGGAAAAGGATTCACATTTTTGGATCGCTGGAAGCTGTTTTGGGGTCGAAGTGACCTACACGAGAAGGACAGAGTGCACCTAAATTGGAAGGCGACTAATATACTGGCAGGGAGATTTACTAGAGCTGCTTGGGAGGATTTAAGCGAGTAAGGTGGAGGAGTACAACCCAGGGAGATAGTGAAGAAAGGTTTCAATCTGAGACTGGTACAGTTGAGAACAAAGGCAAATCAAACAATCAGGGCAGGCACGGACAAAGCAGAGAACAAGATAGGACTGATCAATTAAACTGCATTTATGTGAATGCAAAAGGCCTAACAGGGAAGGCAGATTAACTCAGGGCATGGTCAGGAATGTGGGACTGTGATGTCATACCAATTACAGAAACAGGGATCAGGGATGGACAGGACTGGCAGCTTAATGTTCCAGGATACAAATGCTGCAGGAAGGACAGAAAGGGAGGCAAGAGAGGAGGGGGGAGTGGCATTTTTGATAAGGGATAGCATTACAGCTGTACTGAGGGAGGATATTCCCGGAAATATATCCAGGGACGTTATTTGGGTGGAACTGAGAAATAAGAAAGGGATGATCACCTTATTGGGATTGTATTATAGACCCCCTGGTGTAGTCAACTGGAAATTGAGAAACAAATTTGTAAGGAGATCTCAGCTATAGGGTGGTTATGGTGGGGGATTTTAACTTTCCAAATATAGACTGGGATTGCCATAATTTTAAGGGTTTAGATGGAGAGGAATTTATTAAGTGTGTCCAAGAAAATTTTGATACAGTACGTGGATGTACCTATACTAGGGAAGGTGCAAAACCTGACCTACTCTTGGGAAATAAGGCAGGGCAGATGACTGAGGTGTCAGTGGGGAAGCACTTTGAGGCCATGGACCATAATTCTATTCGTTTTTAAATAGTGATGGAAAAGGAGAGACCAAATCTAAAAGTTGAAGTTCTAAATTGGAGAAAGGCCAAGGTATTAGCGAAGAACTTTCAAAAGCAGATTGGGCACAGATGTTTGCAGGTAAAGGGACAGCTGGAAAATGGGAAGCTTTCAGAAATGAAATAACGAGAGTTTAGAAAAAGTGTATTCCTGCCAGGGTGAAAGGAAGGCTGGTAGGTATAGAGAATGCTGGATGACAAAAGAAATTAAGGGTTTGTTTAAGAAAAAGGAAGCATATGTCAGGTATAGACAGGATAAATCGAGTGAC